>NW_024426774.1:3809027-3829009 GCF_017311325.1 Ursus maritimus | reverse complement strand
AATCAGAAGATCAGGGCGAGAGCTGGGGAAGATGCACATGGTGGACTGTGGGAAGAGGTACCGAGTGCCTGCACGCCCTATTCTTGAACACCAACGGTGTGCTGTGCACTGCTCCGGGCCCTGGAGATCAGCAGCAGAGGAAACAGGAGAACAGACAGCCCGGCCCACGGGGAGCTTCCTTACCACTGGCTGTCATTGTTGTTGCTGTGGGTGCATAAGAGATCGGGGGTGGGGCGCTGAGGATGCTCAGAGGAGAGGACAGACAGACAGATATGGTCCCACACACCAGGCCTTGCAGCGAGAAGGCCACCCTCTGGATGTGCAGTGATGTGAGAGAGATACAAACACGCAGGTAGAAAGCATCCAGAGGCCACGCAGACCAGGACACGGAGGACTCGAGCCAAGGCAAGGGAAGACCGAGAAGGGGACACCCAATAGACATGTGGAAGATACAAGACGGTCAACGGACTGAAAGTGTGTGTCCCTCCAAAATCTATGCATTGAAGCCTCGTCCCCAGTGTGACAGCATCAGGAGGTGAGCCTCTGGGAGGTCAGCAGGTCATGAGTATGAGCGTCCTCGGTGTCACCCGTGCCCTTCTAAGAAAAGACACCGGAGAGGCGACCTCCCTCTCTGCCAGAAGGCATACCTCTGCAAACCAGGAAGAGGGCCCCCACCTGCGCATGCCGGCACCCCGATCTCAGACTTTCAGCCTCCAAAGCCGTGAGAAATAAATCTCTGTTGTTCAAGCCCCTCAGGCTGTGGTGTTTGTTAAAGCAACTCAAACTGCGTGTGTGATGTGTCAGGCCTCTCGGCTTGGGCAACCGGACAGATAGGGCATCACAAAGCAAAATGGGAACTTGGAAGAAGAGAGCTTTGGGGCTGTGAGTGGGAGAGCCTCCCAGGTGGGGACCCCCCAGGTGGGACTGAAGAGAGAGACATGGGCTAGAGACTGAGGTTTATCTAACGAGGTGATGTCTGCCCCCTGCAGAGATCCCAGGAGGGTCAAACGCTGCAAGGAGACCCCAGAGACAAGGACCAAGTAGGAGGGGACGGCCACACTGACTCAGTTAAGAGCGTCTAGCGAGCAACGCCCCGGGAATGCACGGAGGGGCACCTGGGAAGGCCCATCAGGCTCAGCAGCAGAACGGATGACCCGCAGGCAACTGTGAGTGGAGAAGCGTGCTGGGCTTCATCTCTGCGAACACTCGTGCTGCCCTACCAGCCCTCTGCCTGGTCCTTCACTGCAATTCAGTCCCTTGAAATGTGTTTTGCTGCCTTCTTCCCCCAACAATGAAACAAGATGAAATTCAGTTAATGTATGAATTTGCCTTATGAGACAACGAAGTAATTGCTCTTATTTTACTGGATGTATTTTTTACCTCTGAGGAATTGGGATACGTTGGGGAAAGTGACAGTCATGGGAGGTCCCAAGCCCGCTCTCTGCTCTCGTTCCTCAGGGGAAGCACACCTGTCACCAGAGCTGCCCATGTGCGTCCAGGTCAAGAGGGTGATGGTTCTGCTTTATAGACCAACACATTTGCACAGGAAACCACATCAGCTACCCTTGCTCACCAACTACCTTTGCTCAACGTTCATGAAGATTCAACCAAAAATCACCAGGAATTTGAAAAGGAAAAAAATTAAATAAAATATTCAAGAGAAGGAAATGGACAACTGACCCCAATGAAAAGAGAAATGATGTTGAAACAGAAGAGAATTTTTTAATTTCTAATAGCATCCTTAGAGAGATCTCCAGACACAGATAACAAGGACAATAGAGAGGAGGAAATAGAGAAATAAAAGAGGAGAATCTTATCGACTAAAGAGAGACCTGAGTTTTCAAATAGAAAGGGCACAGCCAGAGTCAAGCCGGATGAGCGTAAGAGAATACAAAACTACCTCCTGGACTCTGTAACATTGTAGAACCCAACGATAAAACAAGAGCCCTAGCTGCTTCTAGAAGGGAGAGAAAAAAAATAAAGATGATCTACAAAGGACAAGAACTAAACTGACCTCAGACTTGCCAACAGAACGTAATGTTGGAGGATGAAGGAACAAAACATTTCAGATTTTAAGGGAAAACTGAAATTCTATTCCAAGCTATCAACCAAGTGGGGGTGGTAGAAAATAAAGATATTTTGAGAGTTTTTGGACTCTGAGAGTTTTACTTCCCTTTCTGAAAATATTGCCGAGCAATACTTGCAAGGTAGTCTTCTTAGCACTTTGCAGGAACTAACTTTGAACCTTCACATCAACCTGTGACATTATATTTATCCTAAGTTTATAGATGGAGATGCTGTGGCACAGAGAAGTTACACTCTGGCAAAAGGAAAAAGGACCTCAAGAAAAAAGATGCTATAAAATTTAACTCGCAGTGAACAAAGGAGGAGATCAAGGAAAGCAATCCAAGGCTGAGAGCTGTACGGTGTATCTAGAAAACAATGGACCCTTTAAAAGAATAAACCAAGAGGGCTCAGCAAAGGTCTTCAAGACAGAAACAAATCCAATTATGTACATCATATGATTAAGATGCTGAAAGGTCTAAAAGACATGAGGATGCGTGTGTTCCTTCAGTGAGTGGTTACAAAAATAAAAAACAAAGAAAAAAAATGGAAATAAGAAACACCAGAGGGGACAGTGGCGTCTGGGTGGCTCAGTCAGTTAAGCAGCCAACTCCGGATCTCAGCTCAGCTCATGAGCTCAGGGTCCTGCGATCGAGCCCTGAGTCAGGCTCCATGCTCAGGGAGGAGTCTGCTTGAGACTCTCTCCCTTTCCCTGTGCCCCTCCCCCTGCTCTCTCTCACTCTGTCAAATAAATAAATAAATCTTAAAAAAAAAAAAAAAAAGGAAACATCAGGGGGTGAGAGGAAGGGGAAGGTAGCTGTACCTTCCCAACAATGGAGCAACTGAAATGAACATGTGTGGCCCAAAGATGGAGCAAATTTCAAGACGCCCTAATTTTGAGCAATAGATGTTTAGGAAAAGAAAAATACATTTAATCCTGACTCTTGGAAGATCATCCTTCAAATAGCACCAGTTCAGTAACACAGAACCCTTCCTTAATTTGTTTTGCAGGAAAAATATTAAATCATCATCATGGTATCAATGCTGCTTTTTAAACTCTTTGTTTTTACAATTGATCCTTAGGAGCCTAGAAAACTTTCAGTTACGAAAAACATAGAAACATAATGTGAAAACATGATGGCATAGCTGGACAAAGAGGGAAGAAAGTTGGGGATTATAAAGATGCTACTTTTCTCACCTTTATTAATAGCGGGCAACAGATAATACCTCAAGTTGATGGCTCAACGGCTCCAAGGACGTGGCCCACGAAAGAAAAAATAATAAGCTGGTTGTCCTTAAAATTACAAACTTCTCTTCTGGGAAAGATGGTGTCAGAAGAATGAGAAGACGAGCCACAGACTGGGAGAAAATATTTGCAAAAGACATATCTGAGAAACAACTGTTACTCAAAATGTACCCAAAAATCACTGAAAACTCACCAGCAAGAAAGTAAGCAACTGACTAAAAATGAGCAAAAGCGCTGAACACTTTACCAAAGAAGACAGGCAGATGGCAAGGAAGCATATGAAAGATGTCCCACTCCTACGTCATCAGGGAGATGCAAATTAAAGCAGCCTCAGGACACTGCTGCACGCCCATGAGAACGGCGAAACTCTAAAGTTGGGGGGTCAAGAAATAGCTAAGCATAGTGCTTAAAGTTGTAAAGCTACAGAAAAACTTAAAAAGCATAGTAAAGTAAAGGAAAGATGGGAGGGAAGGTAGAAGCACTAAATCTCACATCTTCCTTTTTTTTTTTAAGCAACCCCTACGCGGGGCTTGAACTCACAACCCCAAGTTCAAGAGCCTAATGTTCTACCGACGGAGCCAGTCAGGCGCCCCCCCCCCCATCTTCCTGGGTGAAGACTTAATACACACTGTTCGAAGTTAATTGAAGATACAGCAGTAAAAATAATCGTAGATGAAATTACGGTGGTCGTTTCTAGAAGAATTAAAACCAAAATAGCTTAGCTCTGGACCTGGGTGGACTGAGGATGAAGGGATGTCTACAAAGACAATTTTTATTTTGTATCCTCTGTACTGCTCAGAGTTTTTTGTATGGAATGTGCATGTCGTGCTTTATAATTTAAAAAGCAATTTTTTAATCATCAGTAATTTTTCTGTTAGGGAAGAATACAGCTGAAGGATGAAGTTTATGGAAATTTTTCTAGAAGCTTAGTAATAGACGTCAGGAACAAAACATTGCTGAAAATAATGAATTTTTGAATTTTGAAATGCCTTAAAGTTTTCCTCAAATTGTAAGTTGCCCAAAGGGTGTTCCTCCAAGTCCTACTTATCAGACGCACCACTAAGTTCAAATTATAAAAATCTTACCTGTAATTAAAGCCAGCTGCAACCTTTTTGACAAGGACTAATTGCCGATAATGATTTAAGTGCTGAAAATTCGCATGCCACAATTGTTTTAAACAGGGGGACCTCTCACAGCTTTCTCTGAAAAGAACTGTTAATCTTTGCTGCTGACTTAACAAATCCTTCAGTCACCTGTTCGCCATCATTTTCATGAGCTGATAAAGTGTTTATTAGAGTCATAATGTGCAGATGGAGGAATAAAGGTCTCGTTTGATGGCACTGGGATTTCGTCTGACATTTCTACGTGGGAAACGTTGGCACAAGCTTCAGGCTTGGCTATAGCAGAGAAAGACAATAAAGGCCCACATGATTTTCTTTTTTTTAATTCAAGGCAAATGAAAAGTCAGCATTTGATTGATATCTGTAACTTTAGATGATGTGGCTGGTAAAACCCATACCCTATACGGTTGGCCCTTTACCTGCCATAAATCAAGGGCTCCTGGTATTGGCAGAGCTGGAGGCGCCGGCTTGGGGCGGGCGGTCTCCCTCCATCCTCAGCATCTCCGTCTGGCTTTGGACGAGTCTGATTTTTTCATCCTCAGCATTGTGTCCGCTCCCTTTGTCTGCGCATTGCCCGGTTCGGGGCACTTCACATACCACCTCTAGTTCTGGAAAGAGGAGCAACTGGCAGCATACGCCAAGAGTGAACGTGACCTTTGACTTGGCAATTCTACAGCTAGGATTTATCTGAAGCAAAAAGAATAGATCCTGTGCAAATGTGTAGCTGCAAGGATTTCATCAAAGGGCTGTTCATAACCATGGGAAACTGGAAACTGACGAGGACGGGGATGGGTCCGATACTCAGATGTGGAAAAGACGCACAGCGCCGGGTGGGGTGTGATCCGTGGACACCTGGCTCCTCAGCCGGGACCCCCGCTCACAAGGCCAGTCTTCAGCGCGCGGCCTAAGTACTGTCAGCCTCGATGGGCTGTTTAGCGAACCCGCAGCCACTACCTGCCTCACCTGGACACTGGGCAGTAAGGCCTGGGACGTATAAAACACGCGGCATCATGCCTGGCGTGTTGTAAATACTTGATCCACACCATGTAATAATAAGAGAAATAATAAGATGGTAGTAGCAGTAACGGTAAACCATAAACATCATGTTGAAGGGGAAGATGCACTGACGGAAAAAACACATACCTATGGGAATTCGTGGACAAACAAAAAAGTTGTTCTTGACCTCATCGAAGGAACATATGCAGGGCACCTGGGTGGCTCAGTCGGTTAAGCGTCTGCCTTCAGCTCAGGTCATGGTCCCAGGGTCCTGGGATCGAGTCCTGTATTGGGCTCCCTGCTTCTGACTCTCCCTCTGCCGCTCTCCCTGCTCATTCTCTCTTTCTCTCTCTCAAATAAATTTTTAAAAAAATCTTTAAAGGAATATATGCATAATAAAAGGCTACTTATCGAAGTAGGATGTTAAATGGTGATTACCTCTAAATAAGATTACCCCTAAATTCATCATAGAATTATGATGAATTTATTTCCTTTCTGATTCTCAGTATGATACAAACTTTCTACAAGAAAGGTATTCTACTTTATCAATTCAGAGACCCAAAAAAATCACATTTAAAAAAAATATTTCTGTTTTAGATGATTCCAGTGCACAGAAACTCAGTATTGGAAGAAACTTTCAGTGCTCCAGACTGACGAAGAAAGGGAGGCCCCGCCAAGGAGAGCAGCCCCCTTGGCCTCCTCCCCGCAGAGTCCGGCGTCACTGGCAGCCCCCGGAATGCCATGCGAAGCACACGGGTCTAGGTCTCTCCAGGGACAGATCTGTCTCCGCTCTCTCTTCATCTGTCCTGGTATGCGGCACAGTACCCAGCGCCTAGTAGGAGCTTCGCAATCACGTGTTGAATGAATGCGTGAGTGAAGGCCTGCAGTTGGCTACTCTCTGCTCCCCTGTGTTAGAGGACATAAAAAAGCTATAAAAGCAGAAGGTAATCCTCCTGGGGCCGTTCAGAGAAACTTCCAAGAGGGTTGGGGTGGGGGCGTCGGGCGCTGGGGGCACAGAGGCTGCAGCCAAAAAATCTCCAGCTGAGGAAACAGCCGCAGGGACCTGACTCACACGGAGTCCGGGAAGAGGCTATTGTCTTCGTACTGAGAAGCCTAAGGTCTGGCAAGATACTGTGTTAGGAAATCGGGAAAAGCGCAGTTATGTAATCAGTTTCCATCCTCCCATTTATTTCTGGGCCCAAGTAAGAGGCCAGTTGGCTATTTGGGGGAAGTGATTTATTATAAACTGTTACTAGCTAGTCATGGTTTAACATGTTTTTCTGGCCAGAGAACATTTGCATTTTCACCAGGGCCCTCAGCGTTCCTCCCCAGTAACGTAGGTAGATGGGGCAGGGCGGGGAGGAAGGGGTTCTCAGCAAGGAGTGCCTCCCCACACAGTAAATCACCTCACCCGGACAGCGGCTTCCCCACCCAAGGAACCCCACCAGAGAGACTGTAAAGGACAACCCCACAGACCTTTCCGCCAGCCCGCCCAACCCTGGGCCTGATCCCACACCCTCCAACAAATGTGCTCCCTGGGACATTTTTATGATGGATTTGTTTCATTTAAAGTTAATCACATTATCCTTTTCATCTGCTCTTCAGTACCTCTTACAATTTGAAAGAGGTTGAGAGAGGTTCAAAAAAAATAAATAAATAAAATAGTCACTGATTTTCCAAGACTTGGTTTTTACCGGTCCCCTGCTTGTAAGCGCTGACGATGTTCCCCTTGGTTCTGTCGGAACCCATTATTTCCCTGGGAGACTTGATGTCTGTTTTGATAGGAGCAATTTATCACCCTGGTGAAATCAGACTGCTGTTTGGAAGGCAGGGCAAGAATTTATGAATCCCTTTTCTCTGGGAATGAATTTAATCCCCAAGGGTGGACGTGGTATTAAAAGGCTTGGCCTGCCGCACCTGTGGCATTTGAGACAAAGTGAGTGGCAGCTGAGCCAGGAAACCAACTCCCATCCCCTGCACACCGCGTCTACACTGCGCTGTAAACATCTTTATCTTTCCAAGCATGGAGAAAGCTTGGTTGAGTGCATGATATCCAATTAAGTTGGGTATAAAATAATGACTTTAGTTATTAACGAATTCAAATAATGAAATTGACTTGCAGTGCATTTTCACTATTTTTAGTGAATATGAGTTTTTAAATTATTAATTGAAGATACTTTTAGAGTGCATCCATTTTTATGCTCCAGCCTCCAGCCCAATTTCTTTTTTTTTAAAGATTTTATTTATTTATTTGTCAGAGAGAGGGAAAGAGCACAAGCAGGGGGAGCGGCAGGCAGAGGGAGAAGCCGGCTTCCCGCTAAGCAAGGAGCCTGATACAGGACTTGACCCCAGGACTCGGGGATCATGACCTGAGCCGAAGACTGCGCTTAACCAACTGAGCCACCTAGGCGTCCCATGCTCCAGCCTAATTTCTTGCTATCTTCGGGCAATTCCTTCTTGAAATTTATAGTCCAGTGTCCTTGTGTGGGTCATAGCCCAGGAAAGAGGTCACCAGGCCCATTGGAATCACCTGGGGAGCTTGACATGCTATCAATGCCTGGGTATCAACCCCAGGAGTCTGAGATGATGTCTTCGAGAGAGCCTGAGAATCAGGATTTTTTTTCAAGCTTCCCTGGGGATTCTGATGTACAGCTGACCCTTGACAACATGGGTTTGAACTGTGTTGTGTCCACTTATATGTCATGTTTTATAGTCCATTCCTGTAAATGTATGTTCTTTTCCTTATGGCTTTCTTAACCTTTGCTTTTCTCCAGCTTACTTTATTGCAAGAATACAGTATATAACACATAAAACATACGAGGGGTTGGCCCCCTTAATCCCTGAGTTGTTGAAGGATCAACAGTATAACCAAGTTTGAGAACCACTGCTGTAAGACAATGAGCTTAGGATTTTTGAAACAAGCATAGCAGAGCTTCAAATTAGACATCCTCTTGTAACTGGTCATCTACTGCAAATGAACCACCGGACTTCCTAAATCATTTCATTGATCAATTTGGTAATTGGACGAATATGCCTTATGTCTTCATGGACAAGTGAATTGCTTACATGACGAATTATCTTTACCTTCTTTAAAACCTGTATGCAAATCAACGGTTGTAGCTATTAGGAGTACTTTTGTCCTATAGAGTGTTTCCAACTGGTCCAACAGCTCACCTGCATCCGTTTAACTTCACACGTTACTCCATATGATGTCATGTACTGAATAACGATCACTTATTTTCTGCTCCTATTTCTACTCACCCCTTCTGCCACCCACCCATCCTGCCACCCATTCGACCCTTCTGTAGGCGCTAGAACTACAAGAATGAATGACACAATTCCTGTCTTAAAGGAGCTCACCATCCTGTGTGGAAAGTAGACAAGTTAACAGAAATCACCACGAAGGCTGAGAAATGCTATATGAGCGGTAAATCAGGGTGCCAAAAGGACACGGAAGATAGGTAATTCACCCTGCATTGAGGGGGGTGGATGGCTATCCCGAGGCACAGGAAAAAGCACAGTTATTTCTGTAAAGTCATATTTTGTATCACTGAACTCTTAAACTCTCAGTTATCACCTAAGGACACAGGCACAGAGAGGTGTACTCCATAAGCAAGTGTAACTATTTCTCTCTGCATCCTCCCTCAGTCATTCACTGGAACTAAATAAGGTATTCAACAATTAGGACGGTGGTGAAAAAACAAAATACCAGAATTCACACATCTTCTGACATAGATACTCTTACTTGTTTGGGGGATAACACACGTACCAAAAACTGTTTTGATCTCGCTGGTCCCGTGGTTCTTTTAAAAGTGCAAAACTTACACCCAAGGACAGATGTCCACACGAGGAAGCCTGCACACGTAATGGCTGTCACTGGGGTCAAGAACACTGTGATTGTCCTGGGGCTCCCTTTTTAAACCTCATTGACATTGGGGATTTCTTTACATTAATAGGTCAGCACATGATAAAGCATGTGCCTATTTTAAGACCAAATGCAGGATATCAGAAAATCAAGGACCAATGCAAATATCAAGAATTCCTAGGCAGTCACCTGAGAGAAAAGTCACCAATGAGATACAGGATAGAGCGAGACCAAATCACCTGTCCACACACTTTAAGTGACTGCTTACAGGGTTGCATAAAAAGTAAGCACAAAATAGGGTATAAATGAAAAGACCGTGAGTTGGTTGATAATATGAGTAAGGGGGGAAAGGGGATTCATGTATTGTTTTCCTGTCCCCATCTGAAATGAATTTAACATCTGATTTTAATTTTGTGACCTTACATATAAGAACTTACAAAATAAGAACTCTGAGTGACATTACAGATAATTTAACCCAATATTAATTTATAAAAAAAACCAGAGGTCCAGAATGGTGAATCAATGGCAGAGGCCATGATTGGAGTGGAGGTGAAGACCAGAACCGAAACCCCAGGCTTTCAAACTCCCACGTCCCTTCTCCTACGAACTTGCAGCATTGTCACTAAAGCTGTGCCTAAAACCTTACCACGACCAAGAACTCTAATTACCAGCATTACCATGACAGCAAACTCGTCACTAGCTCATGAAAGCAGTGACTACAAATCTTGGCCAACAGATTTGAGTGCAAAGAAACAATGATTCGTTTATTTCTATGATGTCTCCATTGAATTCCAGGGTCTCATTTCTTCCTTTACAAGG
Source organism: Ursus maritimus (assembly GCF_017311325.1). Taxonomy (NCBI): domain Eukaryota; kingdom Metazoa; phylum Chordata; class Mammalia; order Carnivora; family Ursidae; genus Ursus; species Ursus maritimus. The sequence continues at coordinate 3,818,898 of NW_024426774.1, read as the reverse complement.
TCACATCAAAACCCCGGAGTGCCTCGTGCCAATCCAGTGAGGTGAGGGCAGAAGCAGCAGTGCCAGCATCTGGCCCTTGGTCACTGCCATCTACCAGTGGGTACATTTTTGGTATTCGCAAAAATGTCCTCCGTCCATCTGGTCTCCTGGTGTTCATTCATGACCTCTACAGCCTCCTTGTCCCAGCTATGGGCCTTCCTCAAGTACGGCAGCTCCTCTCTGGCAGTGAAGTCAATGTTCTGTGTTGTTGCCGGACCCACATGCGGTGAGAGCGGGCACAAGGGGGGGGAGCCTGTGCACAGGCTACTCAGGCCTGTCCACCTAAACATCTGATAAAAATATGTCACCTGCGGGGACCAGGGAGACTCTGGGTTAAGTCTCTTTCCCTGGGCTCTCCCCAGGGAACTTTAGGGGTTCACGGAACTTCATCCTCCCAGGGTTCTCCAGCATATCTGGGGTTTCTGTAGGGCCCCTCCATTCCCCCCTCCAACCGAGGACTCATAGCGGGCACCTCCTCAGAGCTCTTTTCCCCTTTGCCCATCCCTAGAACATTCATTTAATCTCAGGGAGGCTTGGAACAAACACTGTCTCCTAGCTAGTATTCTTCCAAATGTATTGTTCACACCCTGAGTTCTTTCTGAAATTCAACCCTGAGTTCCCTATTCTGTTGCACTACGGCTCCCCTAAGGCAATAAATGGGTAGCTTTCCAAAGTGGGAGAAGTGCCTGGAACAGCAGCAAAGAGCAGTAGCTCAACTATTACCGTGCCTCGCCAAGATCAAGGTGCTGGACAGCTTGAGTCCTCGCATGGTCCTCGGTTGGACCTCCCTGCTTGTCCACTGTCACTCTCCCTCCCCCCACCTGGTCAGGTTCAAAACACCAGCCACAGAGGAGATCGAGAAAAACAAGACACTAGAGAATCAGCACACAGCATCGCCCTTCCTAGGGGTAGAACACAGCCCACTGGTGATGTGTCAGCAGCGTTTCCTCTTGCTCTGAAGTCCACCATGAGTTGAACACGGCCTCTCTCAGCTTCGTCGTCCTTATCTGTACGAGGCAGATAGCGCCCCGCTTACAGATTGCAGATAGGGGATGTAAGCCCTTAGCAAGCGCAAGCAGCGAGCTCTTGCACAATAAACAGCAGCCAGTATTTGAGCCTTTCGCTTCTGTATCCTCATTAATATCTTTTTTAAGATTGTGAAATTTCCACCTGGCACCCTTCTGAGTTTGCCAACTGGCACAGTGAGTGAGGAGACACCAGGGCCTAATTTTGGTCACTCCACAGGCCATGTGGAGAAAATGTGTCTGAGAGGAGCCTACATGCATAAGATTATCTAGGAAATGCGAACCATTGCTAACGAAAGCGATCCAGCCAGGGTATGAATGACTCAGGGCACGCCTGTTTCCATTTCTAGAAAAACAACTCAAACCACTTTGTCTTAGTAAGACTGAGTCTGTGGCACAATTGCTCTGAGTTATGACCCGTGATGTGCCTGGTGCAAACCAGAGGTTTCATTGTCCTCCAGGGACTCTCACCCGGGAGGCTCCCAAGCCCACTCCCAGAGCTCTTGATTGGGAATCATTGCCATAAAGGGCTACTTGGAGGAGAGTTTTGGAACACGTCAGCAGGCCTCGCACCTGAGAATGCTTCCAACGATGGAGGGACATTCCCAGGTGAGAACAGGTGCGGCCACACAAGGCTCTCCTGCACATCCTGCTGGATGTGAGCCAGCCTATCTTGCTGCCCAGCTTTCACAGTGGTCCCAAACAGACAGCAAACCTTTGCCCAGCCCTCGGCTCCATCTGGGTCTGCCAGAGATTTCCCTTTACTACTTGCAGATATTGGTACTGGGTCATCAAACTGACATAACCACCATACTTTCTCATTTTTCATATTCATAAGACCTGGGGCTGTTTTGACAACGATCTCCTAAAACTGCGTTTTATATCAGCTTGGAACTAGCACTGACTATGAGCAGACCGACACCTCCTGGAATGGGTATCCCTTCAGTGGTAAAGAGCGTGTGGTCCCAGTGTTCTTCCAGAACTCCACCCAAGCCACACTGTTCCAGACTGTCTAAAGACCCAGAAATTCACATGAATTCACCCAGTTGTTCCCATATGAATCCACAAAGTAACTAAAAAGCCCAGAATGTGCATTAGCAAACGGTCTCCATTCAGTGAAATAGTGAAATAGGTCAACTATATTTCCCTCTCTCCCCTCCTTCTCCCTCCCCCTCTCCCTCAGCCCTCCCCACTCACTGCTCTCTCTCTCTAAAAATAAATAAATAAAATCTTAAATAAAAATTAAAAAAAAAAAGCCCTTGCCTCCACAGTGCTTAGCCTACCATGCTCCATCCAGGTGCTGCGTTCACATGGACTCCGTTAATCCTCACAACACCCCTGTGAAGTTGATACTGCTATTATCCCCCAGTTGACAAATGAGGAAACTGAGGCACAAAGGCACTAATGTCACACAACTAATACTTGGCCATCAGATTCCAACCTGGATTCCAACCCAGAGAGTCTACCTCCTGAGTCTACACTCTTGACCACAGATGTTGCAGAAGTGCAACAGGACAGCTCTGGCTGTTGAGCCGAAGACAAAAACACAATAAGACAAAAGAAGAGGACTTTCAGAAGCATAACAGTCATTATATCAATTTTAAACAGACTCTCAAAAGGCACAACCCTTTCTAAGGCAGCAGCATCCAACCATCCCCTTATATCTCCCCCGTCATCAGGGTTTACTCATTTGATCTTTCCTCCATTCAATATGGCGCTCATGATGCCCAAACTCACAATCCCCAGTATGGTAATGCATCATCATACTGAGCAATTGGGGCTGACAGGGGAAGAAAGGTACTTTCTTTATGGAGATCAGGGATGTCGATGGCTCTTATGTCACTGTCAAGGCTACCTGTGGGTGGAGGCCCCAGGTCTCCAGCACCACCTTATAGGAGTTCCTCTGAATGCACCCTACCCAGCCCAGGCAACCTGTCACCAAAGGCCATCCCTCATCAGGCCAAAGCATGAAAAGAGGCTTGTGGCTGGATTCTGGACCTTGCCACCTCTTGCCTCGCCTTCACCACCTTCCAAGCCTGGAAGCCATTACTAGAGAAAGCAGAGCACCAGTGAAACCACATTCACACAGACTGGGGAAAGACCAGGCGGGGAGAAGGCCCAGCCCCTGCTCCACCTCCAAGTTGGGAACACATAAAGACAGGCTACCAGGACAGACCTGGAGACAACGCCATCCAAGACCAGAGCAGACGTGTCCATGACGAACAGTCGTAGGCCAGGGGACATCGTCAGCTCTGTGGGGATTTCCCCCAGATCTGGTCATTGGTACCAGGTTAACATTTTCACTGAACACCAAAAAGTATGTTTTCACAAATGACTCGTAAGAAACCTTTGAAGAGAAAAACAGTTTTTTTCCATCTTGACCCAGATACTAAATACGGCATAATTGACAGGTCAGTGGAAGTTCTCTGGATGTTGGCCACAGTGGTGAGGTGCTTACTCACAAAGACGCTCTCAGATCTAAAAGTCAGAGCACTGCTGAGTAAAAGAAGCATTTAGGCAATAGGGCCTGTCTGAGGAGGGCACTTGGGATATTTGTCTTGAGGTCCCTAAAACTGGGTCAGGTTCTCCCTGACCAATACGACAGCGCAGGGAGGGAATCGTGATGTGCCACAGGTCACACTAGGCCTGAGACAGCCCTCCCCGTTTCACCGGATCTCTGGCGCATGGTAGGGCAGAGACACCACCCAGCCATCCCCCGTCCCGTGGTGTGACACAGCGCAAGGCATAGAAAAGACTCAAAACCATGCCTTCGGGGAGCACAACACACAATCAGCAAAAAAAAATATATACATATATATGGTTCAAAGGTTTCTGGGCAGGAAATGTCAAAGAATGAGGTATCTTGATGAAGGCCACCAAGGAAATGAAAGCTGCCTGGTCTCTGAAACGCAACCTCCCTGCTCCCCAAAACCCCCTTCAAAGGCTCTGGGTGCAGGCAGTCTGGGCTTAACGCAAAGCCCCATCTGCCCCCAGGCTTCTTCCTGCCACCCCCACCCCCAGGTCTGCATCCTTAGAGCCAAAGCTAAGGAGGTGTGGGGTGGGGGCTCAGAGAAAGCTGGGTTTGTGCGCGAAGCAGCACATCTGTGAGATTCTGCCATGTCCCAAAGCCACGGGCTCTGGCGGGCCAGCGCGCTCCTCTGAGCCTCCACCATGCGGTTCACAAGCCCCGCTGAGTGCCGACAGCCAAGGCTGCAGCTCTGATAGGGGCCGTTTCTGTGCTCATCTTGGATGGGCAATCGGCAAGCTGGCTGCTCAGGCCAAGGTGCAATGGGCCCTTAAAATCTTATATCACAGGAGGTGCCTTTCCGGCTTCATTAGAGCCACCCAGGAATAACACAGAGGGTGTGCAAGGACTGCAGCTGGCACTCCTGGGCACCTGCCTGGGGATCTGGGGCGGGGGCAAGGGGAGGGGGGCAGGATGCGGGGCCAGGCCCCACACTCAGCCTCATTCACCATGAGCTTGGGGGCTCTGGCCTCCCCCCTCCCGGGGCTCACTGCCACAGACCCTTACAGAGGGGAAACGGAGTCTCCACTGCTGGCAAGGTTTCAGAGAACTCAGTCCCACCCAGCCCTCCTCTCAGACCCAGAACCAAAAGGATGCTTCGCTCCATCTCACCTGCACCACCTGCATCACCTGCAGGGCTCCTGGCGGGCTCAGTCCTGCTCCTGTTGTGCAGGGCAGCCTGGCCTGGAGGTTGCTCCCCAGCAAGGGATGGGGGTGGGGGGGGATGGAGGCACGGCTGGGGGTGGCGGCAGCGCCTCCCTCCAGGCTGCACCCAAGCGGCCCGGCCCGGGCTGACTGCGTCTGGAGGAAGCTGGGAGCGCTCCCCTCTGTCTACCCTCCCCCTGTTCTCCCCTAAGCACCTGTGGCACCGTGCCCCCGCCTCCCCACCCGAGCCCCTGCACCCTCCAGCCGCTCCTGCTGGCTGGGTTTCTCCGCCCCACGCAGGGAGGGGTGGTGTGGAGCCGTCTGTGCAGCAGGAAAACGTCCTCCAGCCTTTCTTTCTTTACTAACTTCATGAACATGGATGTATACATACACACAGTTCTTGCAGACAGAAGTGTTGAGAAGCGATTGGGGTCTCATTGATGTGTTTAAGTATATTCAACAAATAACAGAAAATAAGCAATAGCCTGTCCCAGGCCTGGTGTCAAAAGACTTCTTCCCCACGGCGGGGAAATCCATCACCTGAAATCATTGGAAAAGCCAGAGGCTTATGCACTGGGGTGTAGAGAAGCGGCAAACAGAATCTTCCTACAGAACAATGTCCTTCCTCAGCTGGAGGCGTGGATAAACAGGAAACCAGTGAGAGCGTTCCTAAAGGGTCCGATAAGCAAACCAGGTGCAGCCTACCTAGTACTTATCTTCTTGGCTTTTACCTGCTAGAAATATTTATCCTCTATCACCTACTGTACTATATTTAGGGTCTCATCAGATTCCTGGGCCTTTTCTGGTTTGTTTGTTTTTTTCCTTTCCTTGTTACCTTCCTTGTTGATATAAGCAAGCAGTGTTAATCCCACTTAAGACCTGTGAACATTCTCACCCCCACCCCCATCCTAGTCTACCCTAACAGTAAAATAAAGTCAATTTTCCAGGTGTTAAATAACATTTAATAATAACCATATAATTAGCATAAAAAAACAAGTGCTGGGTTACACCACAGGAAGACACCTTGCATTTTCTGCCTGGTTTCTATATGATTTCTTTGAACTCCCAGGGTAGCCCCACTGTTGCCATATTTACTTAATTTACTGATTTTTAGTGTATTACTAGAAAATCCTAATTTCCAACAGGGAGAATGAAGGAATTTGAAATGTGACATGCAAGCAAGTTGATGGGATAGAAAGAAGAATTGAGTGATTTTTCCCTTTCTGCAGATCTGTTACTCCAGGTCGGAACTGGGTGGCCGGTCATGCTGTGGACTGACCTCATTTATCTGCCTGCCTGCCCCTCTGGTTTCATAGGTTAGTTTTGTGTCTGTGACATATTTCATACTGAAATGAGGACTCTTACCTTGCTCACACCATCACTAACTTACACTGTGGAGCAGAGGAAAGCCATGAATCTAAAATGCTTGTGTTCACACAAACGCCCTGCACGTCAGGCCTGGCGCCCCACCCTGGGTGACCCGTCCCCCCTGTTCCGGTGCCAGTCTGACCAGACCTGCTTCCTCCCTCAGTTGGCATAATGGCATTTCAGTTCTCTCTGAAAGGATGTCAGGCTTCCAACTCGGGCCTCCAGGCATGAAGTGTTTGGGCACTAAATCCCATCCACGTGACCATCTGAGCCACAGCTGCGAACCACACTGACCCGACCAGGTAGAATTTCGCAATGAGGTGCACATGCCACATGGGTCAGCGGCCTAAGCCGCACCAGGCCTACAAATGGGATTTTCAAAAACCAGTGAGTCTGGCTCTTATAGTCGCATTGGTCCCTTCCACCCCAGAAATGTCATGTCCTCCCCATCCTCGTCATGGGGATTTCTTTCCACTACTCTCCCTCCATACACACGTACGCATTTGACACCCCAAATTCATCCACGTGTCCTTCTCAACTCCTGATTCCCTAAAGCAATCAGAAAAGAGAGGTACCTTGGACCACTTTGTGATTTCATTTGGTCTTTAAAACCCTACTTACATTGGTGAAATACACATGATTATTCAGTAACCTAGGACATCCCTAGCTCAGCATCTGGCTCACACCCAGCACACATTTCTTGTTGGAGGCACCAGTGCTGGAAGAGCCTGGAATGTTTATTCTCCCTTACATTTCTTACCTCTGAATGTCCCTAAAAGGGATATGTATGTTTTTGTTCCTGATTCTCTTCAGCCTCCTTATGGTTCCTTAATCCTTGAGGATCCCTACCTCTGAGAGCCAACCTGATCGACAAAAATGAGGCTGCAGGTGGATTCCACGATGGCAGTGCCCCAGCTTCCTCTGAGCCAGCACGGAGACAGCCTCAAGTGTCCCTCCCCGAAGCACAAGACTCTCTTCCCCCTAATTCCTCAAAAGTCTGCAGTGGCTCAAATTAAAGAAAAACAGTGGGCTCCAAGGCCAGTAATATTCCCTGAGTGCACGAACAAATACATGGAAGAATAAAAAGGTTACTGACAATTGTCCCTCTTCCTCACTGTCCGTTTCCCCCTGTGTTCTGAGGTCAGTGGTTCCAGACTTTAAGACTTCATTGACTTAAAAAATTGGATTCAAGGGGCGCCTGGGTGGCACAGCGGTTAAAGCGTCTGCCTTCGGCTCAGGGCGTGATCCCGGCGTTCAGGGATCGAGCCCCACATCAGGCTCCTCCGCTGTGAGACTGCTTCTTCCTCTCCCACTCCCCCTGCTTGTGTTCCCTCTCTCGCTGGCTGTCTCTGTCGAATAAATAAATAAAATCTTTAAAAAAAAATTGGATTCATTTCAGTTTTCAATTTAATTTCGAGTCACTGAATTATCCATTGAATTAAAAAAAAAAAAAACACTTGCAAAAGAACCGACACTTCAAATCTAGTCACTGTCCAAATGAGATTCCTTATACCTGATGTAATAGGCCAATTTATTTTAAAGTCTGAATAAATATCAAGTCATTTTTGGCAGTGATGGAGGTTACCTAGCATGACGTCAGAGTGCCCAACACAAACAACGCTACAGAGATGTTCTGTCTCTGAGACATGAAGGCAGTGTTTTGAGATATTTGTTTCCCTGGCCTAAAGTGCCCTCTGTCCTCCTCCAAATCCTGCTTGTCTTTCAGAACTGAACTGAGGTCCCACCTTCTCCACGAAGGCTTTCCAACCCATTCCAGCTCTCCTGAATCTCTCCGCCTCTGAATCCAGGCTCACTTCTAGTCCTTCAAGTAAGCATTTAATTATAAGGCTGTCTTGTCTTTTTCAGCATGGTTTCAAGTGGGATGTTCTGGTCTCCCTACATGTATCTTAGTGGGCAGGGCCCATGTCTTCATGTCTGTTTCTTTTTCTGGGTCCTGCCCAAGAGCAGCAAGTTTAAGCTGAACACTAGGAGGGGCTCCAATGTCCTCGCCGACTAGTTGATGAGATCTTCCCGCCGATGGACAGTCTTCATGTCATGGCTGTCCCTCTGTGACCACACAGTGATCTACCGCCAGTAGCGGGGAAGAGATTCACCCTGACCTCACGAAAACCATACTCCAGCCACGGTACCACCTTCTCTAGGATTCTAGTTGAGAAGTTCAAGGGGACAAACTTGCAATACATTGTACCACCTACCCAAACAACTAGAAGAAGATATGTGAAAGAAGTAGAAAATGCTGGTGGAGCTCAGAGAAAAAGAGGGGACTAGGCAGTGTTAGCGGAAGGCACCCAGGTGTGGAATCCCTCAGAGCAGGACTCGAGTGGTGACTCTGTCATGGCTAATGGTGTGACCTTAGACACTGCACTGCTTACTGCTCACCACGTGAGCCTAAACTGAGGTCTGTCCAGAAAGCCACTTAGCTCCATAAAGAGGCTTCCATCCTTACTGTCTTCGTTCTTAACATGTTCAGAAGCCAAGCAGGGAAAAGGGGTGCTCTTTGGGGGAGAATGACATCTGCAGTATTCAGGATAGACTGGAAAAGACTGAGGTTGAAGTGAGGGAACTGGCTTTGAAGTCCCGGCAAGGGACTAAGGATGTGCTGGTGTAAAGTAAAGAATCAGAAAGAAGGGGCAGATGTGAGAGAAGGTGGAAACGTCCCAGGGAGCTGGCCTCATATGGTCCAGTCAGGAGCCAGGGGCTGCGATAAAGGGCAGGTTGGAGGGGCACTTGGGTGGCTCAGTCGGTGAAGAGTCTGCCTTTGGCTCAGGTCATGATCTCTGGGTCCTAGGATCGAGCCCCCATCAGGCTTCCCACTCAGCAGGGTCTGCTTCTCTCTCTCTCTCCCTCTCTGCCCCTCCCCACTGCTCGTTCTCTCTGTCTCTCTCAAATAAACAAAACTTTTTTAAAAAGGGGGACAGGATGGGGAGTGGGGTGCAATTTTAGGACCAAGAGTGCATCCTGATGGGAAAAGCCAATGGGGAAGGGAAATGTGGGGCTGAGCATCCGGAGATGGGAACAAAGGTATTGCATAGAAATAAAAACGAAAAGAGTGGTGGATGCAACGCAGGGGGAGAAAATGTGGAGAATCAAGGGGAGTCCGTTACGATGGAACCAGAGAGAACATATATGTTTAGGAGGCTTGAGGAGAGCAAGGAAGCAGCCAAGGACAGCAGCTCTGTGGCAAGAGAGGGCAGGGAGTGAGAAGCCTGGAAACCCTAACAGTGGCAAGGCACTTCTAAGTAAGAGGAAACCCGAACAGTGTTCTAAATAAATAGCTACGCTGTGGGATAGGCCCAGGGAGAAGCATGGACTGACCCCTGGAGGCAGTTCGGAAGCCAGGTGGCAGGACCCAAAGGCCCAGCCGGCTCCTGGAGGCACCTGCCCTCCTCCTCAGCAGCCCGGGCCCAGGGAGGAGGGCAGACCCCCCACAGGCCTGTTCGGGCCACCTCACTGCCAGTTTGGACACAGAGTAAGGATAGCCAAGAAGAGCCGGGTCAAGGTCACGGGCAGGCCACACTGTCAAACCGGAAAATAGTAGCTCTGCCTCCGTGACAAGCAGAGTCCCCCTCCAGCCTGCCCTGAAATTCCTGCGACCTTGCTGAATGTGGTTCTGATGATCAGCTGACATGGACCCTAGAGACATGACTATTTTCTCAGAGTCGTGCCTGGTAAAGCACTTAGAGGGGAAAAGAAAAGGGGGGAAAAAAAGCTGCATGAAAGGAACCACAGAGACTTAAAAAAAAAAAAA
>NW_024426774.1:3767407-3809017 GCF_017311325.1 Ursus maritimus | reverse complement strand
AAAAAAAAAAAAATTCTCTGATAAGCTGCATTCAAATCACCTACTTAGGAAAGAAATTAATGTTAACTGCTAAGGTCAAAGAATGAACTAAAGACATGGCTCTGAATTTTTAACCCCAATTTTTCATTCTGGTCACACATTAGGACTTCTCTGTGGATTTGACATTGATTTTACCATTGAAAGCAGCCACGCCGAGCGTCCTAGCCCTCGGGCCCTCGGGCGGGCTGGCTGGCAGGCTGCCCACCCAGTCAGGCTGCGTTGGGCGCACTGTGAACAGATCCTCCCGCAGAGAGAGGCCAGACCCCGCCCCTTGTCCTGTCAGGCCCCACCCCTTGTCCTGACAGGCCCCACCCCCTGTTCTGTCAGGCCGCGCCCCTTGTCCTGACAGGCCCCACCCCTTGTTCTGTCAGGCCCCGCCCCTCGACCTGACAGGCCCCGCCTCCCATTTGCCTGCTCTCTGCCATGCGACATCCAGGAAGAAAAGTCCCCTGAGGGGCAATGAAGAGTCAAACCCTACTAAACCATTTCTCTCAGAGATGGGTTATTTTCTAAATGGGAGGTCAACTGACATGAAAGAAATATTTTACTCAAAGTATTTTAAAATCAAAACCTAAATGGTCCTCTTATCTTCTGCAGATCACTCTCCACCAGTTGAAATGAAGGCAAAGCGAAGATTCGTGGTATTCTTAAATAAAGCTTTTGCAGCATTGAGACTATTTTCAAAGACGCTGCAAGGCCAATTTAAGAAACTATTTTCCCAAAAGCATTTCAAGAGGAAGTAAGTGTTCTACCAATGTAATTTTTCTAATACGCTTGGGCTGAACACTTAGACATTCTAATTTCAATTTAGAACCAATCTTATTGTTCAGCATGACAGACATTATGAAAACAGGACTCAACTTCAGTGAACTGAAGAGAAAGCTCCTAATGCATCCACGTTGCCTTGTTATTCAGCTCACGCGCTGCTATTACTATGTGCTCAATAAATACACATTAAACCTTTCACCAGCCCTAATTACTCAGATGAAAGCAAATTTTTGCATAAAGCCCATATTATTAAAATATTATCACAGTCTTCCACACTAAACTAATTGGGCACTATTTTCAGATTTTCAGCATTAAATTGAATATATTCTCAGTCATTACTTGGAGGCCAAGCAAACACATTTCTGAAGCCGTCAACACTTGGAAATCTGCCGCCTGGATCTCAGCTGCTAAGGTAATGGTTGTTCAACTCCTTCCTCTGCACAGAAATGGGGAGCAAGGGCTTTCATTAAAGGTGCTTTGGGCTTTCCTGGTGCTTCAGGACTCGGGGAACCACTCTGGGCTATTCTGCTGGACCAGAAATGAGACGGCCACGTGTTCGTGGGGGGGGGGGGGCGCAAGCATCTTGCCATGCCATGCGGGCAAAATCAAATAATTTAGTTTAAAGAGGAGAACTGTTGCTTTCTCTTCACTTACGTGCACACGCGCACGTGCACACGCACGTCTCCCAGCAAAGCTATCTTGTCGTTTGTGTCTGTGACAATCAGCTCCCCCTGGCCCATGGCAGGAAAAGAATCACATCAACAAAATAGAAGCTGTCCTTCTTTCTTGCTGCCATTTGCAACTAAAACGCAACTTCTCAGCTCAGCCCAGCAGGGGCACTCGCTCCAGCCTACTTTAAAAATCTGCCTGAAACTACTAAAGTGTTTGTTTTCATTTTTAAGAAAGGGATACAGACAGCATCGTGATGAACGTGAGTTCATTGTAGTCATCAATAGTCACACTTAAGAGAAGTTGTGGTTGCACACATGGTGAAGAAGTCTCTTCCAAGGATGATGGATAAAGAAATTGTGGCGCGCGTGCATACACAAACACACACACATACACACACACACACATGCACGCACACACACATATACACACAATGGAATATTATTCAGCCTTAAAAAAAGAACAGATCCTGCCATTTGCAAAAACACGGAGGAACGTGGAGGACATTATACACCAAGTGAAATAAGCCAAACACAGAAAGAAAAAAACTGCCTGATCTTACTTATATGTGGAATCTAAAAAAAAAAAAAAAAAAAAGCCCATTACAGAGAAGCAGAGAGTAGGGCAGTGGTTACCGGGGGTGGAAGGTGGCAGAAAGGGGAGATGTTGGTCAAAGGGGACAAAGCTGCAATGATGTAGGAGGAGGACTTCTAGAAATCTAAGGCCTGCGTGATGGCTCTAGTTAATGATACTGTACTGAATACTGGAAATGTGCTGAGAGAGTAGATTCAGGGCTCTCATCACAAGAGAAATATGGCAACCGTGGGAAGTGATGTCAATTAGCCTGACAGCAGTAATCATTTATTAGGCATCAAGTCATCATGCTGCACACCTTAAATATAAATAATTTGTATTTTTAAGAATTAAAAACAGAAGTGTCTTTGGCGAGACTAATGAGCCTAGTAAGGTGGCCCTGTGGCAGGTAGGTTTGTGTTTTCATCTAGAACAATAGGCAGAAGCTGAGTATCTTAGAGACAGTGTTGTGATCAAGCAGGCAGAGCTCACTGAGGTTTTGACACCTTTATCTCTATAAAACCCCAATCAGTTCTTAAGGTATAGTCAGCATTTCCTATCTGAGTGCATTATGGTGGCAGTTTGCCCACTTAGCAGTCATCTATGCCGTGTGCTATGGTAGACCTAGAACAGAGCTGAGTAGGACTCGGGACGTGCCCTCACATTGCTCAGGCTGGGGATGACTGAGAAGCGTTTGCTGTTTGACTCATTGTATAGAGTGAGTCTAGACCTTAGAAATGGCTTACTTACTCTCTGGCCTAGCAGACTCGCCAGTTAAGCTACCATTAATGAAATGCGGGGAAGCATACACTTTCCAAAATAATGCACATGATTTCAATTACATAGCAGTTTGTGTGTCTTTGAAATATTTTTTGAATTATGAAATATTTCAAACACACAGAAAATTATACAAATAATACAGCAAGCACCATAGGAATACATTTGAAATTGAGTAATTATTAACATTCTGACAAATTTCCATCAGGGCTTTCATTTTAGAAAGGAAAAAGATATTTTTAAAAAATAATACAGAGGGGCACCTGGGTGGCTCAGTCGGGTAAGTGTCTGCCTTGGTTCAGTCATGATCTCAGGATCCTGGGATTGAGCCCCACATCGGGCTTTCTGCTCAGCAGCGAGTCTGCTTCTCCCTCTCCCTCTGTGATCTCTCTCACTCTTGCTCTCCCTCAAATAAATACATAACATCTTTAAAAATAATAAAAATTAAAAACAATACAAAAATGGAAGCAGCCCAAGTGTTCACTTACAGATGAATGGATAAAGAAGATATATATATATCACATATATATATCATATATATGTGATATATATATATATGCAGTGAAATATTACTCAGCCATAAAAAGTAAAATCTTGCCATTTGCAGCAGCCTGGATGGATCTAGAGGGTATAATGCTAAGTGAAATAATAAGTCAGTCAGAGAAAGACAAATACCATATGATTTTACTCATATGTGGAATTTAAGAAATGAAACAAACAATTAAGGAAAAAGAGAGACAAACAAACAGAAAAAAACCAGACTCTTAACTATAGAGAATAAGCTGTTGGTTACCAGAGGGGAGGCAGAGGGCAGGATGGGGGAAATTGGTAAAGAGGATTAAGAGTATACTTATCATGATGAGTACTGAGTCATGGATAGAATTGTTCAATCACTGTATTGTACACCTGAAACTAATAAAACACTGTACATCCATTATACTGGAATTTTTAAAAATTTATAATTAAAATTTTTTTTAATTTTAAAAAAGAGAAAACAAAATTCAGAAATAATCGAAGCCCTCTATAAATAATATGAATATTGTTTGCCTGCTTATAATTATATAAGTGGCATGTGCTACTTTTCTTTCAATAACTAATTTTTTTCACTTAATGTGTTGTTTGAAATCTTCACTGACATTCATACAGCCCGTGTACAGTACCTTTTCACTGCTGTATAGTATTCTACTATTTGGCTATATATGATCATTTGTGTATCTCTCAGCTTGGGACAGACATTCAGGATGTTTCTAGGTTCTCACTATTGCAAACAGTGCTGCATTGGTGTTTTTGCACAGAACTCCTCGGCACAGGCACAAGAAATTCCCTCAGGTAGATCCCTGGAAGTGAAATTGCTGAGTCCAACCGTGCAGCTCGGCACCTTTGCCAGATAGAGCCAAATTGTTCTCTGCACACCGATCTGCCTTTCCACACAGTGGCGTGTGGCGGTCCTCACTGCTGCACATCCTCCCTGATACCGGGCATTGAAAGACTTGAATTCCTGCCCATTTGAGAGTGTGCGATAGAATCGTGTTGTTACTCTCACGTGTGCGTGTCCCTGGGGTTGAACTTGGCCTCGTAGATTTGCTGTCCTTTCAATTCTCCTGAGAAGCATCTCATCGCTTTTTTTGCTCACTTTTCTCTGTTTTTGTCTTTCCTTACTTTAGAGGAGTTTCTTGTATATTCTTTTTTTTTTTTAACTTTTCTGCTAACATCTTAATTAAAAGATAAGTCACACACCATACAGCTTTCTCATTTGAAATACACAATTCAGTGGCTTGTAGTATACTCAAAGAGTTGTGTGTCCATCACTATAATCAATCCCAGAAGCAATTTCTAGAATTCCAGAAATTTTTCATTAACTCCCAAAAAAACTGTATACTTCAGGCATCGTCCCCACTCTCCTCATTTCCCCCAGCCCTAGGCAACCATGAATCTTTTTTCTATTCCTCTGGATTTGCCTATTCTGGACATTTCATATAAATGGAATCCTACAACATATGGTCTTTTGTAATTGGCTTCTTTCTTTCACTTAGCATATTTTCAAGGTTTGTCCATGTTGTGACACGTATCCATGCTTGATTTATTTTTTTATGTAGTAAAGTATACATAACATAAAATTTACCATTTTAACCATTTTTAAGTGTATAATTCAGTCCCATTACGTACAGAGTGATGCCACCATCACTGCCACCCATCTCCAGAGCTTGTTCATCTACCCGAACTAAAACTTTACATCCATCAAACAAAAACTGTCCATCATCCCTCTTCCCCCGGACCCTGGCAACCATCCTCCTACTTTCTGTCTCTATGAATTTGACTAACTCCAAGTACTTCCTATAAGTGCAATTAGACAGTATTTGTCCATTTGTGACTGGCTTACTTCACTTAGCATGACGTCTTTGAAGTCCATCCGTGTGTAGCATGTGTCAGAACTTCCTTTTTAAGTCTAAATGATATTCCATTGTGTGTATGTACCACATCTTGTTGATCTTTCATTCATTGATGGACACTTGGGTTGTTTCCACCTTCTGAATATTATGCTGCTATGAACACTGGTGTACAAATATGTATTTGAGTCCTTGCTTTCAATTATTCTGGATATTCACCCAGCAATGGAGTTACTGGATCATATGATAATTCTATGTTTAATTTTTTAAGGAGCTGCCATACTGTTTTCCTGTTTATATATTCCTAACACATTTTACAGGTTATATTTGTTACAAATACCTTCTCCCAACACGTGGTTTTCTTTATTGTACAGGATTTTCATTTTAATATCTAATTTATGAATTTTTCCTTGATGGCTTTTGCTTCTTGTATCTTGCTTAAAACCCTTTCCCACCCCAATGTTAGAAGATATTCCCCTCTACTTCCACATTTCCCATGTAACTCTTCAACCTACTGGAGCTGACCTCTTTCTATGTTGTGAGGTAAAGATCTAACGTAAATTTTTTCCCATATTGATGGCCAAATGTCCCAACCAGACATTCCCAACTAATTTGGAAATCTACCTCCACCCTAGGTCGACTTTCCACATGGGTCAGTTTCTGGGTTTTCTGGTCTGTTCAAGTGATCTGCTTTGCATTCTAACCTCAATACCCTGTCTTAATTACAACAGCTTCTTAATAAATCTTACTATTTAGAGAGCAAGACCCACATCATATTCTTTTCTTTTAAAATTAGCCTATTTTTGGTCCCTTACTCTTGCACATGAATTTTAGAATTCTCTAATCAAGTCTCATGAATTGCGTGGAATGTATAGGTTAATATTAAATTTGTACTGAAACTTTTGTGATTTTGTCCCTTCCTATCCATGATACCAAGATCCCGACTCCAACTGCTCTATTTTACCAATAAGGACCCCATTGTCATTCCCATGACCTTACAGGGAATGAGTGGAAGAACCAGTCTAGAACCCCAAGTCCCCATGCCCAGAGCCATCTGTTGGAATTAAAACAGGCTCTGAGCCCTTGGTGGTCAGTGAAGAGGAACAGAGGCCGTGGCCGGGAGGAACGAGAGTGACCCAGGGTAGCAGAAGGACACGGCATTGGGGTCAGAGGCTGTGCACGTGGGCCATACTGACGCAGGCTCACCAACCCACAGGAAACCAAAGTACAGAAACCAGAGTGCCAATGTACTAACTTACTGTTAAAACAAAATATGACCACTGAGGACACAGCACCTACTTCCTATGGCTAAATATTTGTTCTGTGGAGGCAAAGGGTACGGAAGCCAAATTAGAAGTTTGTTCCGTGACCTCAGAGCAAGAGCATGGGGGATGGTCTATGATTTGAATGTGTCCTGATGTCAGGTGTACCCGTTTCAGAACAGGGCACTGTCAGCACTGGAGGTGGACGGTCCTGGGGAGTGGGGGAGCACTCTCCCTGCAGGGGCTAGACATCAGTGTTTGCCCCTGAGTCCCTTCCCGTCCAGCACATTCTTCTCCACAAACACACACTCTTTCCTCTGATGTGCTCATACTGTGACCTGATTGGAGCCAGGCTCTTTTGCTCCTTTCATTTGAATTATAGTTTAAATCTGAAATTGGTTTTTTTCCAATTACTTGTCTGGAAGAAGCTCTATTTGGCCCACAAAGAAACCAAGGATCGAGGAAGGTAAGGGATTCACTAATTCAAGGCCGCCCAGTCATCGATAGCCTGCACTGCATTTCAAGTCAGGTCTTAATCCAACGGAAAGGGGGAAATATCTGAAAATACCTGAAGGTTAAGTGACTGCAGTTGGCACCTAACCACATCAACCTCTGAGGTTAGGAAACTTGGAAGTGGAGACGCCAACTCCCACCCTGCTCGGCTTCCCACGGCGCCTGTTCCAAAGTGTGCTCATGCAGGTGCCTCACACTTGCTGATAGCCAGCCTCTGCCCCCACCCCCATGGTCCCAAACACACAGGAGGCATGAGATACCAAGCTACATTATTGGCCTTTTCCCATCAAGTCACTTGTCAACCCACACAGGGTCTACTCCAGGGAACACTGGGGGTCCTTTCCTCTAGGGTCCATGGCCCTCCTCTCCCTGCCCCACATGCTGGACCTTTCCCACCCCTTGGAACACCACCCCACCCTGGAGCTGCTGCTCCCAGTCCTTGGGATGGTGATGATCATTATTTCCGGCCCCATCCCCAGGGCAAACGTATGTCCTACCAATGCATCCTGGACCAGCATACATTTCTGTGACAATGGCCATGGCCCTCATCAGAAGTGTGGGGTCTCTTTGCTAGCAAAGCCTCTATACCTTCTCCCCTGTGACCAAAGATGCCCTCTCTGCCAGGACTTTAGAGCAGAAGGAAAGAGAGAATAAGGCCAGAAGAAAATTCCATCTGGACACACATTTAACGGGTAGGTACTGAGTACCTGATAGACAGACGTGGTGCAAGGAAATGAGCCCTGAAAGAAGTCAGGACACTAGGGTTCTAGTTCCCCTGCTACTAACTCTCTTTGCCTTGGTTTCCCCATCTGCAAAGGAGGAGGGTTTGGGCTGGATGATCTCTGAGCTCCCTTGTATCTTTGGTAGCTCATGATTCTCTGGCATAAGCATTTTCACGTATTGTTCAAAAATGGCATAAGTAATAAATTTACTAGAACATATACAAAGAACTATATAGATGCAAGTCCTCTTAAGGTTACTTCAAAACCATTGCAACGTGATTCTGGATAATTTCATGGAGGTCATCTCTAAATGACTTATAAGAATGGATGATCGCCCTGAGCATAAAATATCTGAGTAGGAAAGGAAAAGGAAGTGATGCTATAGTTTAGGCGTTCTGATTATTGTTTTAAGTTATGTTTTGACTCCACGGTAGGAAACAGTAGCTGCCTGTACAGTGTCCAATTGAGTTGTCCGTATTGACAGGTATATCACAGACATTTATCCTGGGGTAATACAACCATGTTTATTTAAGATTGTTATGTTCAAGGCAACAGATTCAGAATGTTCATGTTGTACTGACAATTCAGTCTTTCTTTAAGATTTTATTTATTTATTTATTTATTTAGAGAGTATGCACATTTGAGAGGAGGAGGGGCAGAGGGAGAGGGAGGGAGAGAGAGAGAGAGAGAGCAGCGGGAGAGAGAGAATCTCAAGCAGACTCCCCGTTGAGTGCAGAGCCCGACACGGGGCTCCATCCCAAGACCCCAGGATCATGACCTGAGCCAAAATCGAGAGCTGGCGACCAGTGACTGCGTCACCAGGCACCCCTGACAATTCAATTTTAAATCTGTTTCTGTTGAAGTTTCTTTCTTTTCTGACTTCTCTGGGCTTCCTTCTTTTCTCAGGAGTTCCTGAACTGGGCCCATGGGCATTAAGAGGCTTATAAATCACTTCAGGGAGTCCTTAGCCCCTCAAGCTGTACAGTATGTACACTCTTACATCGTCGCTTTCATCTGATTTTCAAACGGGTCCTTGACCCAAACTATGGCCTCTGAGGATGCTCCCTGTTCTTATGCGGGAGAAAACATTTTTCAGGCAAGACCTGTATGTGAACAAGCAGCCTGGCACAAAGAATCCTGATTCTGGCATCAGACAGACCTGGAGGAAATCACCTTGCCCGCTGAACTCTACTTTTGGACCAGTTACCTCAGTACTGTGATTCTCAGCCGCCTCATCTCTGCGAAATGTGGGTCATAGCATTTGCCCACTTGGTGGTGTCAGTGCGAGGATGGAATTATTTCCTGTCTGTAAACCCCAGCACACGGCTGATGCTCCATGGATGGCAGACTCTATGAAGCCCGTCAACATCAAGCAACACCAGAGCTGCCTCCCTGTGCCTCCCAGAGCACACCCCGTAGGACCTCACATCGCCTCAGAACTGAAACACCAGCGCCAGTAGGTCAACTCTACCTCTTTGAACTCAGTGTGTCATGGCCTCCAGAAGTCAAATTTCTCCTCGTCATGTGGCTTCCGTGAGGGCTGAGAATTTCTGTGTACCACATGTCTACCCTCAGGGTTCCAACACCACCCCTCATGCAGACATTATAAGAGGAGAAACGGTGTCCACGCCCACCCCAGCGTTTAACCTTGATACTGTTTTCTCCCTCCACCTTTGCCAACAAAGCCACTTCCTTGTCCTCGAGGCACCTACGGATCCCACTTCTACTTCCTCCTTGACTTTCATTTCTCATACCTTGTCTGTGCTAGAAACAGCTCCCACTTCCTGCTAGCCCAGCACTCTCTGAGCACCTCCACCCCTGCCCAGATCTCCAGGGGAGCTTCTAAACCGTGCGGGCGGCTCAATTGAAAGCTGGCAAGTTGGTAGGCTCCTATCAAACATGCTGGAGTTCAACGATTAGGGGCAGTGAAGACCTCTAAGCAAAATCAGAGAAATCAAGTTCCTAGAGCTTGCTGCCTAACACTTCCTATTTTCCTGGAATGAGGATTAGGGGTCAGTGTTCACACTCAGCCCCACCACCACCTCGCTGAACCTCTGTGAGCTTCAATCTAGGAATCAGATTAAGACCCAGTCTGGATTCAAACACAATGACAAGGCGGTCATTTAATAAATTCTGTGGTCAGAACAGCCAAGAGCTGCGGAGGGAGAGAAAGGTGGGATCCTTTCTGGGAACAATGGAGCTGAGCCCTTTCAACTCCTATGAGCTTAGAAAGGCCTCACAGAATTGGGATAGGTTTATATGATAAAACTGTTATATAAT
Organism: Ursus maritimus; assembly: GCF_017311325.1. Lineage (NCBI taxonomy): Eukaryota > Metazoa > Chordata > Mammalia > Carnivora > Ursidae > Ursus > Ursus maritimus. Next base: position 3,799,027 of record NW_024426774.1, on the reverse strand, counting down.
AATAACAACAACCACCTTTTGTGGAGTATCAACTTGTTGTCAGGTGCTAAACCTGCATTATTTTTTATCCTTGCAATAAGGACATTATTATTATCATGGTGCAGGTGTGGAGTATGAGGTCAGGGGTAAATGACTCCCCTTCATGGTCCTGGTAGATCCAGGTCTGTCTGGTGCCATCACCGCTGCCACACCCCCTCTCCTAATGTTGTTGCTCATAGCTCTAGAAGAGTTTTCATAAAGCCGCAGGTGGTGTTAGGTGTTGTAATAAGATGATGAACCAGGAAGCCTCTGGCTTTTCCTTTCTCTTTCTTATAAGACATCCCTTCTTTAGGGACATGGCCAGATCTAAATCTTGGAAAGAGGCATAAACAGACATGTAGCCAGGGAAAGGGTTACTCAGACCCCAGCTGGCTCCAGCCTGTCCATGGAGTCTGGAGTCTTCCCCACGAGAAAAGAAACCCATGTCAAGAAACCCAAGCTTAGGGGCACCTGGGTGGCACAGCGGTTAAGCGTCTGCCTTCGGCTCAGGGCATGATCCCAGCGTTACGGGATCGAGCCCCACGTCAGGCTCCTCCACTATGAGCCTGCTTCTTCCTCTCCCACTCCCCCTGCTTGTGTTCCCTCTCTCACTGGCTGTCTCTATCTCTGTCGAATAAATAAATAAAATCTTTAAAAAAAAAAAAAGAAAGAAAGAAAGAAAGAAAGAAACCCAAGCTTAACGAGGAATGGTGACAGCATCCCGATGGTCTTGGTGACTTCCCCAGGGGAGCTGGCCATACTGTCACAGAACTCTCAGAACCCTCAGACTCAGTCAAATAGCAGTGCCTGTGTCTCTAGACTTAAAATCTGTTGAGCGTCCAGAAAAACAACGTTTTCATGCTGGTTCTGTTGAAAGACATTTTGCAAAGTCAGAGTTCTATGTTCAGTTAATTAGACTGATGGGTTTGGCCCTTGGCAGGGCCCAGAATGGCAGATGCCCAAAGCCTCCTTCTGACTCCCAGCAGGTGTTAGCAGGTGACAGTCCCGGCCGGCTCCTTTCAAGGAAGGGGGTGCACCAAATTGCTGAAAGCTTCAGAGAACTGAAACAAGGGCATCCCTGGGGGCCACTGGATTTGCCGATGGAGCCGTCCCCTAAGTGACTGCCTATTAGCAATGCCACAGAGGGCAGGGCGCTCCTTCATCGAAGCCCGAGAGGGTCACCACCAGCTAGTGTGAAGCCTCTGCTCTGGCAGTTAGGAGCACTATGGCCTCAAAGAGGTTCTTTCAATTCTTCGGACCTTTGTTTCCTCCTCTGTAGAGTTAACAGCACCCACCTTGCAAAGTTTTCATAAGAACTAATGAGACGCTGTGGCAATGCTTTGGCACACAGTAAGTCCTCAACACAGGACAGCTGACATTATCACCCTGTCGTTGAGTACGCGACCCTGGAGTGACCAGTTACTAGGCTTCCAAACAGAAAACCCAAGAATAGGCTTCCCTTTTGTAGTCACGGAACTCTACAGCCACCAAGCTGTGCGTCTGAGCCCAACAGAGGACAGATGCCTAAAGAGCACCCCCCCACACACACCCTGACATGCACACACACACACACACACACACACACACACACACACACACACACATTAGTGTCAGGCTCTGAGGGCCAGGTGAAGGATCGTGAGGCTCCTGATGCACAAATCAGATGCATTTCTTAAGGGAACTTAAGAAGCACTCCCTTAAGCTTCTTAGCTTCTCTTAATTTCCAGAATCAGGTGCCCCAAATAATCACCCCCAAAGGCTTGAGTCTGATAGCTGCATTAAGTGCTAACAAATTGCTAAAAGGCAGGTGATTGTCTCGTAGTTTCTCACCACCATGCCCTCCCAGCTGGTTTCATCAAATGATTGATAGTCTCCATGGCAACTGCCAAAGCCCTGCTCCCCTGAAATCCCTGCCCCCGCCCTCCGCAGCCCAGCTAGTAGGATGGTCCAGACTGCTGAGTATCTGGGCTCTTTCAGATCCCCGAACAAAGGTTATCTTGAAATGGCTTACCCGGCTGGGAGGTGAGTACTTTGTTCCTGAAACCAGGTGCCGAGATGACAAGTACTTCCCTTTAACCGTTGGAGCATTATCAAACAGGGAATCGTGGGTCTGATGAGCATGAGAAGAATCAGACGGATTGAAACAAGGAAGAACCATAACCCGGCCAGCAGCCCGTGAGCACTTTTGGGGAAATGTGAGCCAAACGGGCTGTACTAGGTTCCACAAGTAGCCATTGTTTATAACATTTATACAATAGCACCACCTGGGAAAGCCCACTTGTTGTCAGGGCTTAAAAAAATACTTTGCTGAAATCAGCACAGCACAGCCAGTGGAAGGACAGTCCCCTGCTCGCTGCAGAGACCGTGCTGCCCCCCTTTCCATCTTCAAAAAGGTTGTTTCAAGTACACTGAAGCAGCAAAAACCAACAAGAGAAAATCACAAACTATAAGTGGCTACAAGGAGTTCAGGGAGGAGGAGAAATCAAGCTTTTCTGACCTGCAGAGTTCCCTGCCAGACAAATGACAATGACAGGGATTGAAATTAAAAGGGAAGGGACACAATGACCTTTTCATTTAACTTCAAGGGCAAGTTCCTTTGGTTTGCAGCAACATTTGCCAGCCCCTCACCTAGGATTCTCCCCAGGGATCCAGGAGACATTTCAAGCCTCTCAAAAGAACCCACAAAATGGCTTTAGAAATAGGATTAACCTTTCGCAAGGTGAGAAGTCTGGCTTCCTTGTTTATCTTCGGGAGAAAGGGGAAATACAGGAAGCAAGACGAGAAATATGGCACGAAGAACACCACCAACAAAGCAAGTTAATAACTCTGAACACCGAAGAATAATGCACCTGCTTCTCATTCACTCAACCAGGGTTTGTTAACTATTCCCTCCCAGACACCGTGGGAGTGACCGGGATGTCAAAGTGAATAATTCTGGGGCTGTGCCCTTGAGGAGCCCACACTGGACACACAGACACTAAGCAAACAGCTATAGTACTTGTGACCAACACCCCACCGGGGGTAGGAGCAGGTGGTATGTCAGCCAACCCCTCTACTCTGAGGTTTAAGGCCAGGGAGATTTTGCTGGATGGACACAGGTGGAGAGAGGATAAGAAAGAATGGTGTTGAAGTCCAGAGATGTTGGGTTCCAACCACATCTTGAGGCACACCTTTTACTTCCTTAGCGTCTTATCACAATGCCTGCCACCTGATACCACAGAGCAGTGCAAAGATCAATGAGGAGATGTGGGAAACCATCTGAGAATTTTTAGAAGAGATCCTAAAATCATGACTCTTGAGACTATTTTCTAATAGCCGGACTTTCGGTCCAAATCAACAAGATTCCATCTGGCCCCATTTTTGTTACCGATTCAAATTAACTGCCATTTTTTTTTTGAAAGTATACCTATTTCCTTAAAGATTTTCAAATATATCTCTGGGTTATCAATTAAGGAGTATTTACTGAACACCTCCCATGTACCATATCCTGTTTGACATCTATAAATAAGTCTTAAAAAGTGCAACTAAGCAAGAGTCTATCAGTGGCATCAATCTTTGGTTTCCCCTTTCATTTCTATTCATTTGGCACTCGCTAAGTAAGTGCAATTTTTTCTTCAAGAAAAGATTTAGCCAATTTTGCTTCTCTGTGCTTTTATGTTCTGTGCAAAGAGACCAACTTGCAGTAGAAATAAGGGCAACGGCATTTGGCAAGAGGAGTAAATGTTGTGTGGGGACTGGGGTATCACCAGCCTCCGAAAATGGACTTACAAGATAAAATCCAACATTTGACGTTTATGGTATCTCCAACAGCGAAAGATTTGAGAGAATCCATTGGTCAGAAGAATTAACAAAACATCAGGAGTCTTTCAGGTAGCCCACGTTCACACATGCAACGGAACCCGCACCTTCCCTGCACACACGCCCATCCTTGGCCCTCCTGCGAAGCTTCCCGGAAGGGGTGACCAGCCTTCCCTGGGGCTCTGTGACAATGCACTGACTCAGTGCCTTTCCCCTCTCTTGTCTGAGTTGTATCTGGGCACTGTTTTTCCCTTCAAGGGGACAGAAAAGAAAGAAGGCCAGGGTTACTGGTGCATTAAATGATTGAGAAATGTGTGCCATTTAAAGCCATTTCATTTCCTCCTTGATACCACAAAGAAGCTTTTTAATAAAGTTAGCCTTTCCTTTCCTTAATGTCACTGTGCATCTGGCTTGTTTTGCCCATTTTTTGTTTTCAAAACTGGGTATGATCATGGAACCCTTGTTTCCATTGCCTGAAACAACCGTATCTCAAGACAATTAATTTCGACAAAACACATCAGTGGGCACCCAGAGGAGGACAGAGAAGAGGGGTCAGGCATGTGAGGATGACCCGGTGGGAGCAGAAGACCCAGGTCTTCAACCCTGCTGTGAAAGGGCCCGGCTGCCATGAAGTTCCCAGGGAAAGCTGAACCCTCAGGCTTTGGAGGGACAATGAACAGTAAGCAGCTCCCAGAGCAAGGGCCGCCCTCTGGCATTTGCCCATGCTTACCAAGCCCCATGGTTGGCATGTGACTTTTCCCAGCTACAACCAGAAAAAGAAACACCATGAATTGCTTTAAGATTTCCCCCAGGAGAATTCCCAAAGCAGGGAGAACCCATACCTTACATCAGCGTTGCTCTGGCCAAACCACACTGTTGCTACTAAAACCCAAGTTCTCCATGTGACTCTTGGAGTATCTAGTTTAAAATAATTAGAGCTGCTGCCTCTTCTGTCTCCCCTATGTACCAGGCGCTCCCATTTAACCTTCTTGACATCTTGCAAGATAAATGTTGCTGTCTCTCTTTACAGGTGAGGAAACAAAGGGAGGCGTAAGGAGGCTAAGTGGTTTGATCTGGGTCAACTGATGATGACGTCACACCAAGTGGTGTGTATCCAAGTCCATGCTCTTGACTACCATCCACACTGCTCCAGGGCTTCCTCGTCTACCTCTCAAATACCTATGTTTGAGAAAGACCCAATCCCAACAGTGTGGCCATACGTGTTCTTTCAGTATTTACTAAGGCTCTACTATTCTGCGGGCTCTTGAGATGAAGGGAAGTGTGTGTGGTGTGTCCTCTAGAACTGCATTCTCTCATGGGGTAGCTACTAGCTGCATGTGCCTACAGATCACTGGAAACTTGGCTAGTCTGAATTGAGATGTGTCAAGTGTAAATGCAAACCAGATTTCAAAGACTTGGAATGAAAAAGAGCGAAAAATATCTCACTAATGATTTTTCTATTATTAGGTGTTGAAATAATATTTTTAGTATACAGGATTAACTAAAAGATAGTTTTTCATTTATTTCCGTGAGTTTCTTTTTATTTTTTAAAAGGCAGCTTCCCGACAGTTTAAAGTTACAAATACGGCTCACATGACGCTTCTCTTGGGCAGGGCCGCTCTCAAGACACATACCTAGAGAAGATGACGAGTGAATGGAGCTGTCCCCGTGACATAGGTCGTCAAAGACAGCGAAGGAAGCACGGCGAAGGCCCTGGGGATGCACGTGAAATGCCACACTCAGGCCAGAAGAGCTCAGATATGACGATTCAGCCCTTCTCGTTGTGGTCTAGCTGACTGGAGAGGTAACCTGCCACACTTATGGCCTGTCCTATAAAGACTCAACACCCCGATAAAGTTACAGGGGCTGGATTAACAGTAGGACAAACGCAGGCAGCAAGAATGCGAGATTCATTTCCGGACACTGGCATCAGCTCAGATCCGAGCTCTGCTCTGGTTTTTCACCTTGATCTGGGCTTTATCGCAAAGTGTTCCAGACCCAGAACCTCTGTCCTCGTGGCCAGGAGATGTTCAAATCTCACTTGCCTTGTTTTACCACCCTCCTGGTAGATCAAATGTCTTTGCAGACTGTGACATACACTCTTTGCTGCCTATGCGGTACCCATGCCTGCCTTGTTTCTTGCTAGAAGAATCTCACTTTGGTAGCTGTAGGACAGGCCCAGGTGACAGCCATGATTGGTCTAAGCCAGTCTTAACTATTCTGCTCCTCACTCCCCAGCCTCCCTGGCAGCAAGGCGGGCGTCACCTGGTCCCAGCCACGAGAACAAAGCAGGGCTCAAAATGTCTCTCCTTGCCACTTTCATCCTGCTTCCGACATGACAGCTCGGCTGTAACGGCCATCTTGCCACGGTTAGCAGAACTCCAAGAAAATTGCAGAAGTTTGTCACTGATACCACTGAGCTTCTGAACCAGGGCCAGCACCCGCTTACCTCTGGTCTTCTTCTTTTATGAGGAAAAACAAAATCCTTGTTATTTAAACCACTGCAGAGTCAGATATGCTGTTACTTGCAGCCGCTGACATTCCCGACTGATAGAAACCAAACCCGAAAGGAGAGAGTCATTTGTCGGAAAGCTTAGATGACTCCACAGCACCCCAGTCACCACTACACCGCTCTGCGCCCAGTGGCCTGTTCAACGGCCATTCCCAGGGAGCGCTGCGTATTCCTTCCCTCTGTGTAACCCTGCGACCGTTCGAGGTGGAACACTGGAGGGTTCAAGGTGATCGTTACCATTGAAGATCCACACAGAACGTTCTTATCGTCAGATAGACTTCACAGTCACAGAGTAGGTGTCTCTTCTCCACGGTAACATGCACAATTCTTTCACCTCCCCTCCCCCAACTCATGAGAACTGACACAGGATAATCCATGGCTCAAAAAAATAAATAAAAGGCCATTCTCTCGCCTCAGAAGCTCAAAACCAAATATTTCTTGTTTGTTTTTTTTTAAAGACAGACTTGAAAGATACTAAGAGAGTATACCTCTGATGTTCTCACCACAAAAAAAAAATTGGGATTATGTGAGGTGATGGGTGTATTAACTAACCCTCTGTGGTAACTGCTTCCTGATGGATACATGGATCCAATCGTCACCTTGTACACCTTAAGCTTATACCATGTTATACGTCCATTTGATCTCTCTCAATAAAGCTGGGAAAAAGAAAACCCACAGCCTTCCCTTTCCTGCCCCGTGGCAAACCCTGTTTGGCTGCCCACCCACTGACAAGTCTCTCTCGCTGCCCACTGTTCGAAGCCCGGCTGTGCTGAGATCTGGGGAGCCCTGGGCCTTCAGGAGCAGGTCCTGGTTATCCAAGCTGATGGTGGCACTGCCCTCTCCCTGGACGGGGACTGGTGTAGGGACGGACAAGAAGCTTAATTCTGGCCCACGATCTGAGGGAGGGAATCAGCTGCGAGGCTTCTGAGAAAGCCTTCCTTCCTCTGAAAAGAAGCATGCAGAGGAGGGGCTGCAGAAACCACAGAGCTGAGTCTCTCGACACCAGAGTCGTGTATTTTTTCCTCCTGTGAAAAGTCCAGGGCAGCTCTAAGTGGCTGGGACGGGGTGGTGGGAGAAAGAGCCTTCTGCTCCACGCAGTTAGCTGGACACCCAGACCCCGGCCAGCAGCAGCGACGCCACCCTCAGACCCGCTTCCTAAGCCGCCTGGGGGGCACAGCCCGGGGAGCCCAAGGGGGGAAGCCTGGTCTGTGTTCCTTGACAGCATCTCCCACAAGCACGCCTCCATGACCCCCTGAGCAGTAAACACGCACAAGTCACTCTCTGCTGAGCTCGAGAACTCTCCAGCACTGCCTGACCCAAGCCCGTGGGGCGAAGGGGGCAGGCATACAATTGGTACTCACATTCCTTTAGTCAAAATTATTCACATGGCCATGCCCCACGGCAAGAGACAGTGAGAGATGGACTCTAGCTGTGTGTCCAGAAAGAAAAGGAAAGCTTTGCTACAAAATGAAAATACAGAGCAGCAGGCTCGTAATGACTAAGAATTTCAAAACGGGGACGCAGAGCATTAACTCACGTGCAGGACCCTTCTAAGCGCAGGGCTCCGTGCAACCGCCCAGGCCATACACCGTGAATTTAGCCCTGGGCAGCGGCGGCGTCCCTTACCTGGCGGGTGACACCATCTCTTTGTTCCCTGACCCCTGACCTCTGATGGGACCCACGGCCTGTACCACGTTTTCCCATCCACATCCTACTATTCGGTACTGTCTTTCTGTAACTCCGCGGGATCAGGACTCATACCACAGACCTGGGAGCCCCTCCCCGAGGCACCACGGCCCCTTGCGTGGCTCACGGCGAGTGTCGCTTCATCAGATTGATTCTAAATGTTCAGAGTAACAATTTCACAAAGAAAGAAAAAGCACACAGATTTGAAGGTCTGATGTGCTTTGAAAAAAAAAAAAAAGCCACTAAAATCAGTTTGGCAAATTGGGTGAAATTTGTGGCCTGCTTTCCTTGACAGCATCTCCTAAAACGACAACCTAATGTCTCTATGAACAGTTGCATTTTTATTGGACGATCGCAGTAAAAGTGCACAAAATAACTCTCTGCTGAAATCGAGAACTCTCTGGCACCACCTGAACCAAGTTCATTTGTGTGTTTTAAAACAATCTGCATTTGGCCCCGTGCTCTGTTGTTCTTGCCGGCATCACCCCCACGGCGCAAGTGTGGGATGGCTCAGCAAACGCACCCACGCCCGCTGCCAGCGTGGCCTGCAAAGCCCATCACGGCCTCAGTCGCTGGCGTTACAGCCATGCCCGTTATCCCCTCCCTTCCAGCCAGCTCACCTAACAGCCACAGCAGTGCTTTCCAGAAAGGGTACAGTCAGGTACACGAACAGCTGCTTCCTGAGCACAGCGAGTCCAGAGGAGGGAACCAGCAGCAGAGGGGGGCAGGGGCCCGGCCAGGCTCTGAGCTTCCAGGAAAACACCTGGACCTCACCCATTCCTTACATTGAGATGATGATGGTGATGGCAGCTTCCTTTCAAGAGTATCATTTCCTTATTGAGGGGAGTGAGATGGTATTTGCAACTGTTCTTGACTTTTCCACCTTGCAAAGTGTGCCTGGCCAAGGGAAGCCATGGTCCAGGCACGTGGCTGTGAACAGAGTGGACACATTGGGTGATAAGGGTAGACCTAAGTTTTAAGAAGGGAGCGGTGATGGGGCACCTGGGTGGCACAGCGGTTAAGCATCTGCCTTCGGCTCAGGGCGTGATCCCGGCGTTCTGGGTTCGAGCCCCACATCAGGCTCCTCCGCTATGAGCCTGCTTCTTCCTCTCCCACTCCCCCTGCTTGTGTTCCCTCTCTCGCTGGCTGTCTCTATCTCTGTCGAATAAATAAATAAAATCTTTAAAAACAAAAAAAAAAGAAGGGAGCGGTGAAAATGTTCTTAGATCCATTTATCAGGATCCACACACGCATGCATAATACACACATACACACACACACACACACACACACACACACACACACACCGATTACAGAGAATCTACTACGTGGCAGGGACAATGCGAACTCCTTCTATGTATTATCTCCCTTACAGTCCTGCAGGTGCTATAGTGATCCCCATTTCACAGGTGAGGAAACTAAGGCTTTTAGAAATAAGGAAACCCATCCAAGGTCAATGGTATTTCAGTAGCAGAACCAGGAAACCAGTGCAGATTTGGCTGAACCCAGAGCATGTGTCTTTCCCTGCTACCGTCTGCTGCCCGCAGGACCCCACAGGACCACGGCTCTCCCAGGCTCGGGGCTCAGCCTCACACAGGTCCCCCTCTTTGCCCCTGAGCAAAGTCTGCAGCATCTGAGATGGGGGTCACACATGCTCATTTAGAGAATTAGGGGAAAACAGAGTCTTTATAAAAGAGACAAAAAAATCCCATGATTGTCTCATTTCCCAGGGATAACCACTCTCCATATCCTGGTGCATTCTCTCTAGTCTTTTCATGATACACACACACGCACACACATAGGTATACGCCCTACATACATGTTTTTACACGATGAGGCTCGCATTATACCGAAAACTAACATTCCAGCATAGACATCTTCCTGTACCCTTAACTACTCTTCAATGTGATTTTAATGGCTTCTAAAATATTTTAAAGTATGTATGTAAATACCAGAATCTATTTCGGACATTAAGATTTTTTGTTTCCAATTTTATACCTATATTAGTGAGATAAATTTTAAAATGAAATCCTCGAACATAGGTCTTTATGAACACATCAAACCAGTTCCCGAGAAGAAATTTCTAGGAGTTACAATGCTGAGTAAAAGCCTGGGAACATTTGTAAGACTCTTGATCAATATTGCCAAATTGCCCTCTAGGAAGGCATTTCCAAGTCATGCTATCTTTGTCGGTTGCTTAATGAGGTTGGTTTGGATTTTACATACGTACCGGAGAATTTTCAGCTGGCGAAGCAAGGACCTAGCCTGGTTCTCCCTCCTCTGAACACACACATCTGCACCCATTTGCACCCATGCACACGCAGGGATTATGCTCTGTTCAAAGGGTCCAGTGTCGGGGAGAACCACGTGGTACCTTCCCCAACCAGCCCGGGGGGGGGAGGGGAGTTGTCCCAAGGGAAGGGGACCTCAGAGCCTATCCCTGGATGCGTGGGAGATGCCGGGCAGCAGGCCTGCCTTATCCATCCATCTCTGCAGGAAACCTAGCACCCACTGTCCCCTTGAGGGTTGGAATTTTGGGGACTCCCCCTGGAGGTAGCACTCTGCCGTGGACAGTGGCCTTCTTGACGCAGACGATGACAGCAGCATGATGCTGGCTCTTTCAATCCCCAGGCAGCAGCCCTGGATGGCAGATGCTGGTGATCCCAAGTGACCTGGTTTGTGGGGGACTTTGCGTAAAAGCCAGAAATACTTGGGTGAGCTCTGGGAGGAAATTATTATCACTCAGGTAGCAGCTACTGAGCCAATTAGATTTTCATCATTTGTCTGAATTCAATATTCATAATTTTTCTCCATCATTTTTAAGCATTTGATTGGTCTTTCATGGCTGGAATGCATTTGTTCATTCATCCGCATGCTAGATAGCTGAATTGCCCACCTTTGGATCATGGTTCCCTTACCTCTATTAATCTTGGTAAGGAATGAAGGACAGGGGGCTGCCAGGGGCTCAGCTACCAGCTTGTAAACTCCAACTCCCGGTTCACAGGTCTCTGTCCCAAACAGAATCTCTATCACCGTGCTCTAACAGCCAGAACCCAGGGCTGGCTAAGAGTGGCCCAACTCAACAGTCACAAGAACACTGTGATCGTCAGAGTAAATTACAGTCAGAGGGAGGACGAGTTTAGCAAAATTAAGAATAGTGCTTTAATTTACACTTCCCTAAAAATATGATTGTTTATTTAAGAAAGCTTGTTGCCTTGTTAACAGAAATTAGCAGATGAAAATGTATTTCCATTTCAGAGATGTATTGAAAGTTCACAAACCTAGCATTATATAATGGAGACAAAGTCTAATCAATATTTTGATCTATGAGGGTCAGAAATCAAAGCATACTCGCTTTTCCTTAAAGTTCAAGGCTTAAAGAGAGATGTTTAGAAGGGAGGTCCAAATAACCACAATTTATATGGCATTATCTGCTTATTTTTTTCTTCTGTAAACTCAGCCAGACCTGTGTTCTTCCCCTGAGTATCCAGTGACCTAATAGTAACAACAATAAATAGCTCCCGGTCATCAAATATTATTACTTGAACATCTCCACTCATATAATCCCTGCACCTCTGTGATGTGGGTAACATGATTATCCCCATTTCACAGGGAAGACAACTGAGTCTCAGAGAAGTCAAATAGCCCATCCAGATTCAAATATGTGGTAACTTGCTCAAACCAGGGCTTGCCGAACTCCAAGGCTTATAGGCTTAAGCCTAACTGCACCAAGCATTTCCAACTGCAAGGTTAAAGGTACCTCTTCTAGGTACTTCTTATGCATACCCAGAACCCAGCACCCTCACCCCACTGGCCTCCCCATTATAAGTGAGGAGACCACAGTCAGGAAGGAAGCCCAGATCCAGGCCCAGACAGTCAGGCCCCAAAGCCTGGCTTCTGCCATTTCCAGTTATCCTCATGGTAAAACCATCTTGGGGACTTTGTAAATGCTGATGGCCAGGCCTCAGCCCCAGAGATTCTGATTCCATTGGCCCAGAGTGGGGCCTGGGCTTCTGCATAATTTTTTTAAAGTCCACGGGGCAGAGGGCTAATTGCCACCACATGCTTTTCTCTTTCCTTACAAATCCGTACTGAGCGATCACCCGCGCTGTGCCCTGAGTTTACAGCGGTCAGTGACATACTTCCTGCCCTCCAGGGGCTGCCAGGCCAGTGGCAGGCTGAGCAGTGAGCAGCAACCCACATCCAATGTTCAGAGTTACCGACGGGGAGATCCAGGGGGCCAGGGAGGTCACAGAGGTCAGGTCTTGGCCGACGTCCTTCAGGGAGGAGTGTGAGTCAGGAAAAGATACACGGAGGAGGGGACTTGAAGATGGGTAAGAGCCAAGAGAACAAGGGAGAAAAAGAAACATATCTCCGGTTCTGTTTACTGCTAAGGGGGCAAAGAGAGCACGGGCAATTTCTGCCTGCTCACCGGGTCCCGCCAGGTGTGGTGAGGAAGGGGCCTCTGCCCATCAGCTCAGAGGGGCTCCAGGCACCAGCCCAATGCCTCACAGATGAATTCAATCAGGCAAGACTCACAGAGTTCAATTCTCACTTCACCTCTAAAAAAGCAAAATGAGGATCTGGGCAGCAACAGAATTGTTAGAGATTTTTCATCCTAATTGGGAAAGTCAGCCAGAGAGGCTATGCGAGCCTAGATCATCAGTCTCTTGCATGGTTCCACCTGGCAGCCTTCCCATCCTGCTCCGTGGGACAGAGCAGAACTTCTGGGAGGCCTAGTAGGGGTCATAGGAAGCCCCCTTCACACAGAGCAGTTCCCACTGTCGGAAAGAACAGGATGACATCCTATCAACTTCTCAAGGCCCAAATCAGTCACCCACATTTCAATTCCCTTTTCTCATCAAACACCAGCGGCAAATGGCCCAACCTCATTGGATTCCTGCAGCAATGGAGGTTGGGACGACAGGAATTGAGAAATAGGTCACCCCGTGGGGTGGGAAGGTTGCTATGTGGTTTCTTCTAACTGGGTTGCTGGAAAGCCCCCATGCCCACAATTATCCCCTGAGTCACCAGATCACCGTGAAGTGGTAGATTTTCAGTACCCGAAACTCATTCTTGTGGATACAGAGCAGCGTGCAAGGAAGGAGCACAGACTCTGTTGTTAAAACCAGATCCATTCATTCAGTAAAGATTTCCCAAGAGCCTTCTAGACACTAGGGAAACAAAGCTCCTGCCCTGGACAAACTCCCTTTCCAGTGTTTCTGACAGGTACCAAATCAGGGGAGGCCACGGAGCCACATGAGGCTGGGGTGGCAGAGGCGGGCTATACAGGCAGCGAGGACCTCGGAGCGTGGCAGCGGAGCACAGCTGAGGTTCGAAGAGTGACTTGAAAGATCAAGTATTCCACCCCAATTTGGTAAGAAAATTAAGGCTCAGGTGAGTGTACCCACCCAGAATTCAGACTCTAGGGCCCGCATGCTTTGCCCCCACCCAAGACCCCCATCCGGGCATCTGGAGGTTACAGGTGAGCTCACGAGAGTACACGAGGTCACCCAGGGAGCGTGTGGAATGAAAGGAAAAAGGTGCTGAGGGTGGAGTCCTAGTGAAGAGGAAAGTTCTCTAAGGGACCTCAGAGGAAATACCCAGAGAAATAGGAGGAAATCATCCGCCCATTCACTTTTACCAAATGGAAGAGAAGTAGCCTGGTCCTCAATGAGTTCATATTCCCAGAGGGCTGCTCTACAGGGCAGAAGTGAAACCACCACCTGGGACGGAGGCTGAAGCAGGGCTGAACAGGCACAAAAGTGAGAGCTGATCAGATCAAGGGGGGCTTCCTGGAGGAGGAAACCAGTAGCACTCAGGAGCCAACATCCTAAGCATGGGAGTGGGGTGGGATTCCTCCCTTGAAGTAAGTTAAGTGGATTTCAAGTGTGGCAAAAATTCAATATCGTGTAACTAAGCTTTTAGAGGTGGTCTCGGGAAGGTAAATGCCTTAGTAGAACGATATGAAAATGTGCCTGTAAGGGGTTTTCATGAGGTCATTTTTTAACTGAATCATGAAATATTGAGCAGTTCTGTTTTTGTTTTTTAAAAAAACAAAACTCAGGAGGTGACACAGAAACACAAGTGAGGTTTGTTTGTTAGTTCCCTTAAAACGTTACCTGCCAGAGGAGAACGTGTGCTGTAATTAGCACCGCGCTGTCCGCATGGGGCCGATGGTCCATTGTCCTTCCAGCCTCTCTGCTGCTACTTCAACCATTTCCGAGAAGCAAGCTTTAGCAAGTCAAATCAGAGTTTAAAGAAATGAGACTGGGCTCAGAGATAAATAGTATCATTGCCGCCGATTTCATTGTTTCAAATACAAGATTTTATTTTGAGAAGAAAGTTTAATTAACCAGAGGTGGATCACGAAAGTCTTTGCCTTTAAAAATCGTACTTTCTGCAAGATTTCACCTGTGAAATTCACAGCCTTTAATTACTGCCTCACATCTTAAAAGGGAGAATCTTTCTTCTGAACGGTCTAATAACGTTATTATAGGAGATAATTACAGATCAGGTGTCTGTGGTCAGTAACACCAAAATGTGCCGACTGTGTCCTTCTGATTTTTGAACTTGGAAAGTAATTTGCTAGAGACACGCTTGCTCCCCCGAAACAGTGTTGATGTTTTGGATTTTTGGGTTTTTCTGCTCTTCTTTTTTTCTTTTCGGGGGGGGGTGGGGAAGGGGGAGAAACATTTAGAAATCAGACCTTTACTGGATGAATTTCTTCACTTCCCAGAAAGCAAGAAAACAATTGTTTCCTGTAATTGGACAGTTTGATTGGAGGCAGGTGGTGCTGAGCGGAGGCAACCAGAGCCACAAAGCCAATTTTGGCTTCAAGCACATTCCCTTCAGCTCTCAGCTCCAACAGTACAACATGTAAATTGGCTCCACAGAAGCCGGCTATAAATTTAGTTCCCATTTCTCTAACAAGCACCTTATCAGCCATGAAGAGTTTCAGCAATCGGGGACAGTGTGCAGATCTGACATGATTATAAAGCTGCGTTGAGATACCCCGGCATTAATTTCTCAAACATGTTCTTGCTGCCACAGACCAGGAATTTATGAGAAATCCTGGAAGCATCACGTGCCATGGTTTTAAAATATGGTGATATTTTCTTTTTCCAGGTTAATTGGCCTTTGCGTTGCTCACGTTGCGTTATTTTGAGTTAATATTTGCTTTCAATATTTTTGAGTAACAGGCCAAATCAACATGGCACCGAAGATAACAAATACCAGTCCTGAGAACGGGCCAAAATCAGAGGCGTGGGGATGGGGGGGGTGTTATTCCCCTTGCTGCTTTTCATCCAGAAGTCTCCAAGCCTCCTCCTCATTTCTCTTCCCAAGTGCTGGCTCGTTCATCTCACCCCCTTGTACGGCAATATTCCTCTTTCACAGATGAAGAAGCTGAGGCCCAAAGAGGTTAATCGCTGCAGCCACAGCCACTCAGGAAGTCAGCAGCAGAGAAGAGGCCACAGGCCCCCTCGCTGACTTCCCAGCCCACTGCCCCCCAGTACACACGTCTCTGTTAATTTCCTCGCTACTATAAACTCGTAATACAGAACAGCCATTTTTACGAAACGTAGAGACGGCTAAAGAATGGCAGGAGGGGACTCATCTGATAATTCTATCGAATTACTGCCCTTTGTACACTCCACATATTAAATCGGTTCCGTCAAAGGTCTAGCGTATTTTATTATGAATTTCGGGCCACGCTCAAAAATATTTTTTTTAATGTTAACCTAACGTTTGCATAAGTTTGGAGCTCCTTATTTATTTTTAGAACTTGAAAATAATCTTTTCTAATCCCAAGCGGATTAATGGCTAAAATAACCGCATTCTCAGATAAACTTTACCTGTCAATCTACATATCCGTATACAACGATTTTACAAAAAACAGATTGCAGAGTTTGCTTAGAGCCTCGAATTGCAACACTCTGTTTTCCAAGGTGATTGCATCAAAGGAGATACCACTAAGTTTTCCTTTCCGAGCCAGCAGATACCTGTGGTTCAAAATCCTCATTAATGAGAGTCTCAGAATCTAAACACCAAAGGTTTGAGCGCAAACAACGGCTCTCCTCCAGCAACGGGACACTTCTCCTTTTAATCTTTGGCCAAAGGTGTTCTCTAAAGACACCTCAGTATGACACAGAGATGACATCTCTCCCTGCCCTTTTCCGTGTTACAATTGCCCAATTCTGCCCCCAGGACAACAGTCTCACACCACCCCTAATCCAGTGGGCAGTGGCTGCTGGTGGCAAGCAGGGAACAGAGGGGACATGCATACAAATACTGCGAACTTCTTCTTAAAAGGACTGCACGCTGATTAAACCTGTCAGAAGGCGGATTGAGTTTGCACAAGGACTGCTGGTTGATAGCTAACTCCGAAACCTTGGCAATGCTACAGAACCAATATTTTTACAGAGGTGGTACCATCCTGAACAATGTCCTCAGTGTGCAGGACACAGGCAGCCCGTCTATCAGTATCCAGCAAGGGCAACTTTCTCTTTCACCTTTTCTGAACAAACAGGCTGATGAAGGAGCTGGGTGGGGGGCTGGCTGTGAGAACAGCTGCATGGGACACGGCAGGGGACAGGGAAGCCGTGTCAAAGCTCTCTTTCAATAGACACAGCTTCTACCCTGGCCTCGCGCAAAGCTGGCCAACCCCGGTTCAAACAGGTTGCAGCCATCCGCTGAAACCAGCCCCACAGCCCTGTTTGCTTTTCCTAAGGTGTAGAAACAGCAACACAGGCCTTAACCACATAAAGCCAAGAGTGCATTGTGTTTCTCCTCAACCAGACCCACATGGCCCTAGCACCTTTAGTCCCTGCACCTCGACGGACAGGTGCAGCCCGAAGAATCGCCTCTCCCCCGTTCTCCTCCCCGGCCTCGGCACCTGTTCCCCCCACGGGGACTTTAGCACTCTGTACCTAAAAGATCTCCTTCTTCTTATAATATCATTTCTTCCCGACGCCTGTATCTTTTCCCGGGAAGCAATGGCAAACATATTCAAGCTTTTGATAACCCAACCCGTGATGCTATCAGAACTGCATGGCCCAACTGGGGGTACCACCTGCAGTGGGCAGCACACCACCCCCACAACCCTGGAGGTAGGTAGTGGGCTGAGAAACACCTCATGCCCACGGGGCCCGAGGCGAAGGCAGCAAGGCCGGGGGCGGGGAAGGTCATTAGTGCCACCAATGGACCCCACGGTAGTCATTTACTAGGGCAGTTGTGCAAGCTATCAGCCACTGGTGGCTTAAAACCACACAAACTTATTCGTTCACATTTCTGAAGGAAAGAAATCCAAAATAAAGGTGTTCACGGGGCCATGATCCCTCTGGAACCTGCAAGAGAGAAGCCTCCCTTGCTTCTTTCTGCCTCTGGTGGTTTGACAGCAATCTGTAATGCTGGGAACTGAACGTTTATGTTCCCTTCAAAGTCATGCATTGAACCCCCAACCCCAGTGTGATGATATGTGGAGGAGGGGCCTTTGGGACCCTCATGAATGAGATCAGTGTCCTTAGGAGAAGAGGCCAGAGCCTGCTAGCTCTCCCTCTGCCCTGTGAGGATGCACAAGGAGACAGTGCCTCCCAGAAGAGGGCTCTCCCCAGAACCTGTCCATGCAGGCACCCTGGTCTTGGACTTCCAGCTCCAGAGCTGGGAGAAATCAGCCTCTCTGATGGACAAGCCACACAGTTTATGGCATTCCGTTAGAGCAGTCCGAGTGAGCTAAGACACTCACTTGGCATTCCTTGGCCAGAAGCTGTAACACTCGAGTCTCTGCCTTGATAGTCACATGGCGAGCTCCCCTCACGTCTGTGTCTCTTCTCCTCTTAAGACACGAGGCATATGGGATCAGGGGCCCGCACTGTTTCAGTGTGACCTCGTCTTAACTAATTACATCTACCGTATTTCCAAATTAGGGACACATTCTGAGGTGCTGGGAGTTAGGACCTCAACATATCTTTTGGGAGCACACAATGTCACCCTTAACAGCCACCAAAACCTTTCAGTGAGTGGCTGCTCCTTGCTCAGAGAATGAACTCCACAACCCGGTCTTGCTTCCAAGCCTCCCATGAGTTGCCACTCTGCAGACTGATGTCACGATGCTGTCCTGATGCGCCAGCCCAAGGGTCCCCCCACACCCTGCCAAATCCACCTCTGCACTTTGCTCATGCTGTTCCTTCCGCCATTCTGTCCCTTCCCTATTCTCACAGCACTTTCAAAACCTGCCCACCCACAGCATCCAGCTTAAATGCCCCCTACCGCTTCCTCGTATGGCCTCAATCACAAACCGCACTCCACGTCCCTAATCTTTATTCCCCTTGAGGGACTTACTACTTTCTACTTTATGTCAGAATAATAAATAATTTTATTTCTCTTAGTTTTCTACGAGCTCTTTCGAGTTTTTACTTTCCCCTGTGGCCCCTGCCAAGTAGTAGCTGCATAAATGTTTGATAAAGTTAAGGGAGCTCACACATACTTAACCTAATATATCAGCTGACATTAATGCTTCCTGGTCCTTAGATGAAAGAAGATGCAGACAGGATGTTCTAGAGGTGGGAAGACCTCAAGAATCGGGGACAGTCTCACTTGGCCAATGTCTGTGCTTACATAATTAGAACCTTTGGCTGGACAGCAACTGGCCATCATAACTGAATCCAGGAGAGAGAATCCAGGAGAGTGCAGATGGCCAGCACTGGGCCCTGTGAAGCCTCTGAGATTCACAAATGGCCTGGGGCATTGTTGCCGAAGTCCCTCACTCCGCACCCACTGCCCAGCTTTCTGCAAGGAACCCGCTGGGCACAGACACAGCTGATCGTGCCCCCTCCTCAGGCGGGAAGGCAGATGCTGGCCACAGAGGGAATGGCTGGCACACAACCTGGAGATTGCTCCCCAGGCCCCGCAAGCATGAGCAAGTGTCCATAACGCACCACCCAGGAAATGGTGCTGGAGAACAGGGCGGTTCTAGTTCTGGCCCGGAGCTCCTCGCTGGCCTGCTGCACCGAGCGATCCACTTCATCACTTTGTGTCCACTTCCTTGGGTTGCTGGGGACTGATCTGCAGCCCTGAGAACCTGGTTTGCAAACAGAGCACGTGCGCAAAGCCCCGAGCACAGCGCTTGCTGCAGGGCTGGTGCTCAGTAAGCTATAATTATCTGGAGGGTTGTCTCATCCCTTCCAGTGGTCATGGTCAGTCCGAAGTTCCCAGCATTCCCAACCTGTCCAACGTGCTGTCTTGGGCTCCTGTGTGTCAACAGAAGCGGGGAGCACACACAGCAGATGTCGCCAACCCCATTCCTGTCCGCTCCCTCCCAGAGTCCCCCAGCCCCAGCTCAAAAAAGTCTGTGTTGTCTCTAGTCCTCCTTCTTGTCTTCACATCAGGCAGTCTTCCTCCATAGGGTTGTTTCTCGGTCCTTCCATCTCCCCCTCTCCTCCACCATAGTAACCTTCCTGCCACCCAGCTCTTTCCTCGGCTTGAATCCCTTCTCCAGCATGCTGGAAAATTCAAGCCCATAACTTGTACGGAGCCCTCCTGCTCCAGGTACCAGGAGACGTAGAGAGGGACGTGACACCAGCCTGGCCATCAAGGAATTGCTGCCGAGGGGAGGGGTCTCTTCCCGGAGGTCTGATGTCTCTCCCACCAATCCTCAAACCTGCTTCTAACTGCATCAAAGGGAGCCCCTCCAGCCCTGAAACACAGTCCCTCCAGTCACCAGCCTCTCTGCATGGATCTCTGGCCCCAGAGCTTTTAGGTGTCCAGATCCCATCAGCTACTCCAAGCCCCTGAGCACATCCATTTCCCAGAAACCTTAATGCTAAGCCACCCTGCCCACTTTAGACTTCTGGCTTCCTGCCCCCATCACGGATTGTCCCCTACTGTTGCTGACCTTTTGATGTAAATAGATCTTCCTCTCCAGCTCCAGGGCTGGGGTGTGGCCTCAGGGCAGGACCTGGTTCTCCTGCTTCGCTATCAGCAGGGATGAAGGTCAGGGCCAGGGTCCCCAGGCCCGCCCCTCCCCTGACCAGGATCCTAACCAGGGCAACCTTCCCCCACTCCAACCACCGCGCCCACCATCCCTCTGCTCCGTGTGCCGAATTCTGAACACAGCAAACCATCCTCATCAGGCAGGAGGCAGATGAGCGAGAGGGCTGCTGCCTCTCAGGGTGGAAGTCTCCGCGTTGCCCACGTCAGGCCTGGGCGGTCCAGCAGAGCTCAGGCACAGATGCTTCTGTGACCTGTCCTCAGCCACGGCGCACTGGGGAGGCCTGCGTCACAGCGGCCTTCTCATGCATTAGCCCACCACGAGACTAGCTAACCTTCCCTTCATGATGTCCCACGCTCCCCACCCAAGTTATTCCATTCTTAGTTCTCATTCTTGGGGGGGAAATGCTATTTGCTGAGCTCCTAGTAGACTCCAGTAAGTCCAGGGGCCTGCAAGTATATTTTCTCTTTAATCTGTACGAGTACCTTGTGAATTATAGGTTACGTTACCATCTCCACTAAAGATACAGGGAGTCTCCGGAGAAGTAAGGCAACCCCAAGCTCACACTGATACCTGATGCAGTCAGAATTCGAGAAGGCCTGAGCATGTTTCTCTTCGCTTTACTCCACGTGTATTATTGATCTCATCACTAACAGGGCCCCTCATTTTGATTGAGCCAAATTTCTCTGTGGTCTATTTTCCACCCTCTGACCTGTTCCACATCTTAATCCACGAATAACTGTTTTAATCCTTTTTTTGTTTTTTTTTTAATTGATCTTCCTTCAGACATTCAGAAGTAGTCAGTGTGCCTCTGACCCAAACCGGTTTCCAGGGCCTGGCCCCATGAAGTAGTTTCCACAGGAGCTTTGACGAATAATGGGGGGACTTGCACACTTGGGCCCAACAACTCCAGCTCCTTAAAGGAGAACTTCCGAAAGCCACGTATCCCGTACTCGCTGCCGTGCCTGTCCTTCCACCGACAGGTGCACAGAGGCGTGGCTGGGGGGTGTGTCCTAGCTTGCAGGCTGGAAGCAGATTCCTGCTCTGCCTTTCACGAGCTGTATCAACGGGAGAAAGTCACTCAACATCTTCGAGCTTCATTTCCTCACCTGTGAAACAGCAAGATAGCATCCCTAACTCACGGGCTTTCTCGGAGAACTAAATTTCGGCCTGCAAGCCCAGGGCCTGGCACACAGTAAGCACTCCGTACATGTAGCTGATCTTCTTCTCTAACACTCGTACAATCTACAGTACCTGCATTTTTACAGAAGGCCAAGCGTAGTTCCAAAAGCACAGGAGAAACGCCAGTTGGTTCCCCACACGTGATAGCGCAGATCCAAACGGGGAAGCTCCGGTTTCTGTTGGAGGAGCCCACGGTCGGAGCACGCACTGGCCTGGGAAAGAGCTGCTCTGAGTGTCTGAGTCCGATGGGATGGGAAGAGGATGTATTAGCAGCCAAGCCGCTTGGTTCTGGATATGGAGAGTGCCTCCCACTCTCTGCACAGCTGCGGAAGGCTCACTGCAATCCCCTTGGATTCTGGGAGAGAGGTTTTCCTGAGCCCAGGGACTCCTGAAAGAGTCCAACCTGGTGCGGTGGCACTCGCCCTTGGACCAGCCAGTGCCTCCCTTCCCCGAGGCCCCCACCCTGTCCCCCGAGAGCCCACCTGTCTGCCAAGTGGCAGCCTCAGGTCCCAGGCCTCTCTCCACCCTCCAGAGCCAGTCCACACTCCACAGACGGGGCCCCCATGCTGTTGTCCTTTGCACAGCATGTCCCTTAAACGCACACATGATGTGACCACACGTACCTCTGGGAGGACTTTAGGGCCACCCGTGAGCATCCCCTGCACACTGTCAAAGCCTACGCCCAACTGCATTCCCATCACACATTCCCTCGCCGGCTTGTCCTCTAGACCAGAGCCCCTAAGAGCCAGGCATCTTCCAGTCCTCATGTTTCCAGCACAAGTGCACATTGCATAAAGGAGCACACAGGACAGAAGGGAAGATAAGGAGAGAGGGAGTGTGGGGAACTGAACTCATTCCGTAGGTGTATATTCCCTTTGTGCCATGACCCTCTGCTGGCTTTGTCCCTCCCTGTGACCTGTTCCTCCCCAGCCAGGGGCTGCAATACAACATGTGTATTGTCTGTTTCTTCCTTTGCCTCGACGGCTTTGGGAATAGATTTGTTGGGGTAGTTTTGATGTTGCTCTATCTAACCAGAAAAAGAAGTTACACTGCTCTCTTCCAACTGCTTCTTGACATGATCCTTTGGCAAACAGTGCACTGGAAGCCACGAGTAACAGAACAGGGAGACTGTGCAGTCAGGTTGGGGAGCAAACCGGAAACTGAGTCATACAACTGGAACACATGGAAGCTGGACTCAGATTTCAACTGGGTTGAGGAGGTGGACAGGAATATACAACATAGCATTCTCAGGACTAACCTCCTGAGCACCACGTACTGCATACCTGGCCCCGGGTACTGCGCACCTGGGCCCCGGGTACTGCGCACCTGGCCCCGGGTACTGCGCACCTGGCCCCAGGTACTGCGCACCTGAGCCCCGGGTACTGCGCACCTGAGCCCCGGGTACTGCGCACCAGCCCCGGGTACTGCACACCTGAGCCCCGGGTACTGCACACCTGGGCCCCGGGTACTGCGCACCTGAACCATGGGTACTGCGCACCTGGCCCCGGGTACTACACACGAGCCCCGGGTACTGCACACCTGGCCCCGGGTACTGCGCACCTGGGCCCCGGGTACTGCGCACCTGAACCCGGGTACTGCGCACCTGGCCCCGGGTACTACACACGAGCCCCGGGTACTGCACACCTGAGCCCCGGGTACTACAGACCTAGCCCCGGATACTGCAGACCTGGCCCTGGATACTACACACGAGCCCCAGGTACTGCACACCTGAGCCCCGGGTACTGCACACCTGAGCCCAAGGTGCTGTGTTCTGAGTCCCAGGTGCCATATCCCTCATTCCTGGGACGCTCCACCTCCCTGCCCCAGGGTGCCGCCGGCTTGATGCCTACTGACAGCAGGTCCCTCTGCCAGACAACCCGTGTTCCCGAGTCTCACGGACCGTGAAGCACATTCACAGACTCTGCTGCTTTGGTCATCACCACAGCCCCATGAGCTATCATATCATGTCCACATTACAAACGAGGAAACGGAGGCCCGGAAAGGTTAAGCGATTTGCCACAGTCCCCTGCAAGTAACAAAGCCAGACTCAAGCCCCTGTGCCCCTCCATTTCCTTTTCTGCGGGGTAAGCAGGGCTGCAGATCTGTGTAGACCCCAGACCTCCCACTCTGTGTGCCTGAGCCTCTTGCCCCAGCGGTGGGGGTCCACACTGACACAATGCCCTGAAAAATTGTAGCCTTCTGCACCAAATGATTTGAAATAAATATGTTCACTTGCTTTGACCCGTTAAGTACCTTCTGGGAATCCATCCAAATGAAATATCCCAGAATACGGAAATAAAGCTTTATGTACAAAGATGTTCATTGCCTCATTATTTATTAAGAATACACTGTATTTTGAAAAACTGGAAACACCTACATGTCTAAGAGAAGGGAAACAGCACAGCACATTAAATTATGGTTTTACATGCATTTATTTAAAAGACACTGGTTAGAAAAAGGTAGAAATGTAAGAAAACACATTTAATTTTAAACTGGATATATATTTTTGTTCTACAACTTTACTTAAAACCACTCATTGAGCACTGTAAGTTCAGAGGAATAAAACAGAAAATGAGAGAAATTTCGATCCTATCTACTGAGGCCTGCAACCAAGAGACAATTGCAACCAGATAAGAAAATGAATGTATAGGAGAAACCAGACCAGACCAGAACTGCTCATAGAAGTACACGTAATTACAATTTGCAGCAAACAGTATCACTTCTTCAGTTAGACACAGACTTCATTGTTTAAAGACCTGTGCTCCTGTTCTACCTCCCACCAGCCCCACCCCCGTGGCTCTCAGGATGCACCCTGATGCCCCGCTACGAGCACCCCAGGTCAGGGACCAGGCCCACCAGGTCAGGGACATTCGGCCAACGCCCCAGTGGGGACAAGGTGGTCAAATGAAGAGGCTCAGCTTTGCAACAGGTGGATTATGGCTCAGCCCATTCCCTAGCCATGTGGGTCCCCAAGCCCCTGTGCCCCTCCATTTCCTCTCTAAGGGATGAGCAGCCCTGCAGAGCTGGGTAGACCCCACAGATAAACACGCACCGTCGGCTCCCACTTATCGAAGGTTACAGTCTGTGGAACTTAGCTGAACCCCGGTCACGGTCGGCAGCTGCTGCCCTTGTCCAATCGCGCTGGTCTGGCTTCCCTCTGACTCAAGTCACTAAGCCCATTTTCCAGAAAGGCCAGGCTGAGGCGCCCTGGTCTAGGAGGGGTTCCGCAGCCACAGAGCCATCCAGCACCTTCTGCGCAAGGCAGCGGAGTGCATCCAGCCTGGCTCCCCTCCTCGTGGCCCTCACCCCTGTGCACCTGACAAGAGCCCCGTGAGATTGGCGCCCCGGGCTCGTCTGGTACACAGACAATGCCGGTGATGAGGGTAATTTTCAGATGAGTCCAGATAAGCGTGTTTTTCTCTGACCTTTGCAGTCATTCTCACACGATGGGCGGATGATAACGTTTAACTGTTTCTAATAACCCTACAGACAGGCAAGAATGAACCTAATAAGTGATCGCATCCAGAGAAGACCTCTGGGCTTTAAATGTATTGTTTTCTCTGTTAGGCGCTTCTGAATCTGAAGAGAATTCTTTTTTCTTTTTCTGTTCCCCACATGAGTACGATCTGGGGTGAAATACCACGAGTGGTGCTCCGAGGGATGGGTGGTCCCATGTCAGCCCCACCTCGGTCAGACCTCCCCCCAGACCCAAGATCCCCACCTGTGAGTTGCACGGCCCAGACACATGACTCCTGCCTGGGCTCCAGCCCCACTGACGGGACTGCCTGAACCCATAACCGCCAACTCCAAGACCTCTGGCTCCAGAAAGCTCTGGGGACGCAATTTCATTTGTTCACCGCCCCACTAACCACAACCACGGATGTTTCGAGGGTCCACGGTCGCCAGCAGCCAGGAACGTTTCTGGACGCTAGTGTTTCCATCTTTCTGTACGGAGTCGTCTTGTCTGTGTTGGCTTGCCCGAGGTGCCCTAGCTGCCCCAGCTTCGCACCAGAGACCCCTCCGTTTAAACAACAGAAATTCATTCTCTCACACGCCTGGAGGCTGTGAGTCCAAGATCGAGGTGTCAGCAGGCTTGGTCTCTTCAAAGCCCTCTCTCCTTGGCTTATAGATGGCCATTTTCTCCCTGTGTCCTTGCACGGTCAGCCCTCTGTGTGTGTGTGTGTGTCCCAATCTCGTCTTCTTGTAAGGCCACCAGTCCTATTGGATTGGAGCCCATTCATATGACCTGATTTTACCTTAACTGCCTCTTTCAAAACTCACTCTCCAAATACAGTCGCATTCTGAGGTAGTGGGAGTTAGGACTTCAGCGTATGAATTTGGGGTACACAAATCAGACTATAATATCATCCAAACTGTTACTTTATAGATGAGAAAGCCAGGCTTTTCCTAGATCTCAGAGCAAATTGGTGTTAGAGGCCAGAGTCCAGTGCTCACCCTGAGTCTGCAGCCTCTGCCCCTCCCACCACCTTTTAAGACGTGCTCTCTGCTCTCTATTGCCCTATATTTGAATTCCAGCCTGAATAAAGTTCCCACTCACTCGTTTGTGGAAGAGCATTGGGGTGGAAGAGACAAAAGGCTCCTGGATCAGTGACCAGCTCCAGCCTCCGGAAAGTCGCTTAAAGCTCACCAAGCCTCAATAGCCTCATCTATAAAATGGGGAAGTTAATACTAAATCCCTAAGGCATGAAGTCGCATTGGTAAGCACCTTGGGGGAAGGATAAGGAGCGATGGGCCCAATCAAGGGAAAATGTAAACAGGGCTCCCGCGACATGGAAGCTACCTGAGGACACACGCTATATGTGCCTTGGAAATTTTAACTTTACGGCAATCATATAAACGAAATCATAGATGATTCTGAGACATTGAAATATTCAAGTCCCCTGCCTAAGACCACCTCCAGACCAAACCCGGCCAGGCTCTTTGAATTTCTATGAGTTTGTGAAAGAAAATAGACAGCAGTTCTTCCAGAGTATTCAAGACCACAGAAGCCACCCCGACGCGGTTGACAGGCCCCTGGGGAGGCCCAGCCAGCCAGCTGGCTTTCCTTGTTCTCTACAGAAGTGTCCTCCCGAGTGTGTCCCTCGCCACGGGCAGGAGCACGTGAGGCCACCCTGCAATTCTAGAAGAAAGAGAAGCCCCAAGCCTCCGGACCCCAGCGCCATTTTTGTTCATGATGTAAAAACTGGAGTTTTTATATCACCTATAAAATCAGGAAGGAGAAGACAACTGTGTGCCACTCTCTAAGGCAGTAGGACAAGGGGGAAAGGACACGGCCTCACGGACACGGAGACCCAACGTGTAAGCCTTCTGCACCTTAACTGAGGGACTGGGGGCAGGGGCCAGAGCTGCACGAGCACTACTCTCCCCACTTGCCCGTGAACCTCATCACGCGTATGACCGTGCGACCGTTTATAACAACCGCTTCTGTAAATGAGCGCCATGGAGGGCTGGCGAGGGTCTGCAGACTGCGTTAGCTTCCTCTAGACGTCTCGCAGGTGACCCCTGCAAGCTCTCCACTCTGGCTTCTGCAGATAATCTAACGCCACCTTAAATGTGCAAAGCGCTTTGCGGTTTAGAAAGCGCTTCGTGGTGCCCCTCACTTAATAGGCCGTGAACACGTGTGCCTTGGATAGCACATCACCTCACTGAACACGCAGACCCGGAGCGGTGAAGGGACCCGCCGTCGTGACCCTGCACCTAGGTCACTGACTCCAGATCAGCAATCCTTCCACGGCAAACAAACAAAGCTTGTCTTCTTCCCCTGCGGGAAGTCCAGGGACCCACGGTGCATGTGTGCGGCACCGAACATCCGCGTCAGGCACTGAACTTGGAGGCCATGTCGGCCCTCAGACTCCTTGGGTCACCGAGGCTTCCGAAGTTCTCCTGGAAGTGCCTTTGATGTGATTCCTTGCGTTCTGCCGGCGTGGCTCTCATTTCCTTCTTTTAAGCCACATGCTTCCAACTATTAACATTTTAAAAAGGCGGAGGAAGGTCATGATATTTTTAAATCCTCCATTTTTACCTTGTGGTTCTATTTTCCTGTTGCATTCATGAGATGTGAGGATAAACTGAGAGTTTCACCTTCAAGACATGAGCGCTTCTTTCAGCCTGGAGCTAGGGAAAGAAATCCACCTGCCCCCTGAGTTCCCATGGCCCCATCTCACCCTCCTCGTGAGTGTCAGGAGGCAATGCAGGTGGGGGCTGCCCGGCATTGGGGGCTGGGAGCTGGCTGCAGTCCCTCCTGGTCTGCATTCCACTTGGTGAGCCAGGCCGAGCCCCACTCCTGTCTCTGCTGTCACAGGAATGTGTACATTGAGCTGTATTTACAGTTCCTTTTCCTCTCTTTGATGAGGCTTCTGAGAAAGGCGGCTCTACCTCTAACAGGTGCGATCCCTCACACTGGCTCCCCTGCCGCTGTGGGTGTCGGGTCCTGGGACCACGCACCATGCCAGCCGGGCCCGGCCCTCCCCAGCCCACGAGGACAGCCACATCCCGCTCCTCGGGGGGGGGCCAGGAATGTAGCAAGTGGGCACTGCTGGTGTTCGCTCAAAGGTTCAGTATTTGAGACTCGTGGCTAAATTCAGTAATAACACCACAATTTCACCAAAAAGCATTATAGTGATTACTGAGTTATATTAGGAGCTTATTTAAGATAACATCTTATTTGCACAATGTAGTTCAAATAGATGGTTAGTGCAGCCAGTGCAATTGTTAAACTCTTATGTACATTAGCATAATCACTCTGGAAGTGCGTGCCGCTTTTAAACATACGAACAGAAACAGTTAAAACCGAAAGCATAAATATACGTCTTTTAAGGTAGCGGCACAGTTAGAATAAGAGGGTTTAGGTCTATGTGTAAACAGGAATTTAGTTGTCTCTTCAGCAGTACAGTAGGATGTAAGAATCTCTCCAAGACAGCTCTCTTAAAGAAGCCAAATCTGCTATCCCAAACTGCTGTGTTTTATTAATAATAGTTTCTGTTTATCAAATACTTTCTGTATGCCAGGCACTGTCCTGGGCACGTTTCGTAAATATCTCATGTATTTTTCTTCTCCCTGCACTGATAGTCATAAATAGTATTAGCCCCTCTGGATTGAGCCTTCAAGAGGTGATTTGGCTCGTCTGAGGCCACACAGCTAGAATTTTGGGGGCACTCTCCACATTTCACTGCCCTGCCATCACCCATCACCAAATGTGGAGTCCCCAGTGGGCTCCAGACAAACAGCAAAACACAAGGATGGGCTTCGGAGTCTTGATTGGTCCCCAAGGTGCCCTGAGTGGCCCCGTGTTCCAGGACCCATTACTCGGCTACAGCGTGTCGCAGGAAGGCGTACCCAAGGCCGGAGCCAGCAAGGGCCTCCCGCACTAACCCCTGCCTCCTTTCCTGAGAGGACGGCGGCGGGGCAGAGGCGGGGGCGGGGGGCTCAGATGCTGTAAACCCACTGGGCCTCTGTGCACATGAGAACTTCCACAAACCCTCCAGATTCCTCAGCCCTGCTGCTGCCGGCAGGCACCGCAGCCTGAGTGAGCACGATGGCTCTTTCCTGGCTGACAACATCACTCTTGTGTGGCCCTCACATCACCCCAGCAGATGGCTTTCTTTCTGTGCTGGGCTTTTTGCTTTTTCTTAACAGAGAAACATGATTTTTCTGACTTCACACATGAGACTCTGAGCTGCCCTGAGAGGCGCCGGTCAACGCTTGGGGAGCGGGGGGCGTCCTCGCCAGCAAACCAGCCTCCCAAGCCCGAGATGCTATGTTTCCACTGCATTCAGACTATCACACCTGGACTTCCCAGATCATTTGAGAATAATCCAAATGCCAAGTCCCCAGTGTCAGGACTCACCCCTGATCCTTCCAACCGTCACTTCCACGTTTCCCCTCTCTGAACTTACGGGAAAATGCTAACCAGTAGCTACGCTGCCTAAATTGAGTTCAACTCTGACCCTCTGGCAAAAAAGCTGTGGGGCTAGAAATTAACTAAGACAGCAATTATGCAATATATAATATAGCTAATTGGGGATTCTATTTCACACATAATATAAATTGGTGTAATGTGACACATTGAATTATATCGCAGAGGAGCAATAAATCTGCTAGAGTTCTTTAACAAGGATTTTTGTGAGGCTTGGAATTCCGTGGCGAGGCTAATCCCACTCTCTCCCCACACGCTGCCCAGGTGAGCCTCCTGTTGCCTGTCACACGGAGGCTGATGCCACCCCACGTCAAATCCCAGTGCTGCCCTCTCTCCACTGTGAACCCTGGAGCACAGGTCTGAGCCCCATCTGGAAACTGGAGACGGCGACAGTCCTGACACTGCGGAGCTGCTGTGCAGAGCTCCGAGCACAGTGTCCAGCGCCCAGGGGGCACTAACCTGATAGTAACTGCTATTTATACGAGACACGTGCATGTGTTTCTCTGGGAACGTTGTGTATCCCACGTGGCTTATTCTGAGAGACTGTGTCTGGCCTGAGCTTCCCTATGGACACTCCCTGATCTGCTGTCCCAGTCTTTCTCACGCCACCGCACCCCCGGTATCCTCGGGCTCTCACGAATGGACAGGGAGGTCTGTGGAGTAGCCATTGCCAAAGTCCCCAGGCTGAGTCCGGTCCCCCCACACGTGCCTCCCACTCATTACTGCCACTGTCATCATCCCTGTGTCTGCCTCCGCCCCAGACAGAGTCCCTGGCCATGGCCATGTCAGTTCTCTCCAGCGGCCTCCCCAGGGCTAGCACAGAGGGGCTTGGCAAATGCTTATTTATTGAACAAAGTTGCCAAGTTCCCCTGGCTGATGACTGACATATAAGTTTCAGTTTGGGTCTTCCAATAGCTGACCCACAGTGGATTGTAAACTGATACATGGGGAACTCAGCCAGGCCCCACGCTGGTGCTGGAACAGTCTGAACCCCGTGGTAACCAGAGGCACTGCACCGGGGGCGGGGGTGGGGAGGACACACGCATGGTCATCACGTCCTCTGAGGTACATGGTTTTAGCCCCATTTTACAGATGAGCACACCAGCACCCGGCAAGTCTAATTTGCCAAAGGTCATGCAGCTGCTAAGTGTTTGTCTACACTCGAAGGCAGAAAAGCAATTGGTCTCTGTTCTAGGAATTAGGAACGTTGGTGCTGAGAACACTTAAAAATAGCCCTGTGCATTTTCCCATTCTTCAACCAGGTTTACTAATCAGGACTCAGCTGAAAAAATCCAGCAAAATGACTCAGTTCCTAGCAATTTCTCCCCGTCACGTTGGGACAACCCCAGCAGAGCCTGCAAGCATAGAAAGAGAGAGAGAGAGAGAGAGACAGAGAGAGAGAGGAGAAAAAGGGAAGAAAGGATGCCTTAGCTTGAAAGCCCTAGCCATTTCCTCTCACCAGGCCCTGCAGCCTGTCAACTCCGGGGCGCTCACAAGGCGAAAAAGCCTGCGGTGAAGTCAAGGGCAGGCTGGAGGGCTTATTTCCTGTCTTCTAAATATACTCTTGTTCCGATGGTATCTGGTCCCCTGCGTCATGGAGGATGGCCGCCCTTTACATTGCAAATGTCTCAGGAACTCCTCAGCCCAAAGGAAGCTCAGCGGGGAGAAAGCGTCACTTTCTAAACACCTTCAGGAACAGCCTGCTCAGGCTCCCGGCGCCTCCTCCTCCTGCCCCCCCCCCCACCTGGCTGTTCTCCTCCTCTCCAGCCAGGGCACCGCCAGCCCTCAGGGTAGGCAGTAAACATCCAGCAGTGCAGCTCTCTATGAATGTTATCAGAGGAAAAACTCAAGAAGCAAGAAGCAAACAGAAATCATTGGACACCTGCTGTCACCCTGCCACCTCCAGAGGCCCCCGCCTCCATCCGGCTGTCCTCCTGGAAGAAAGGGCCCATTCAGGACTGTGGCTAGTGGTTCTTGAGCCCAGTTCCTCAAACATGGCGAAAAGAGAGGGAAGCCAGGATGAGAGGCGGCAGGACCCCCTGGGCAGCCTTGGAGCTGAGAGCCAAGCGAACACCCACGCAGCTGCGGCCTGGCTCTGTGGCCCTCAGCCCCAGTCAGATCATCTGGAGGCTGGGTTACTACGAGCTGTGACTCCCTACAGTGTTCTACGAGGATGGAATGACAGCGCCCTAAACCACACAACACAGCGCTCCACACTAGGATTTCAGAAACTGTGTGCCCACCCCAGGCCTGGTGCATTTCCAGGATCTCATCTAACATTTACACATGTGCCTCCTTCCTCCTCACAATCAATCAGTAAAAATGACAACGGTTTGCTTCACAGCGACGGATAGGAGGCCAAGGCTCAGAGAGGTTAAGTAACAGGCCTGATGTCACAGAGCTCAGAAGTGCCAGAGGGGGAATTCCAAGTCCAGCTGAACTGGGGCCCATTTGAGTTCTTGTATCTTCAGCATCTTCCCCTAGACGGTGGATGTACCT
>NW_024426774.1:3719671-3767402 GCF_017311325.1 Ursus maritimus | reverse complement strand
ATGTCCAGGAGGGGGGGGGGGGGGGCGTCCAAAGATAAAATTCCCAAGGATACAATGGTGTGCAAGGCTCAGAATTAGAGGTGGGGGAGAGGCGCTGGAGTCACTTCCTATTGGAGTCCTTCTGAGCAAGCCATGGAGGCACCAGCCCAGGGGTCATCTGACTTCTTCCTCACAGCTTACCCCTGTGCCCCAGTGCCTGTCCCTCACAGCCACACTGCTGGAAGGGATTTCTGTGGTGCTTCTCCAACACTCTAGGGACAACCCTTGAATGTCCCCTGCAAGCCCCAGGATGCCAGCCCCTTCCTAGGTCTGGAAGAAGGGAAGGGAGGAGGAACAAGCCACAGGTGAGGGAGCGTGAGCTTCCAGTAGGGCCGGGAGCGTGGGGAAATTACTCCATGCAGGCTGAGAGCCTGGGGGTCCTCTCCAGGCCTCAGGTCAGCACCCCTACTTCCCCCTCTGGCCTGCTGGGGGAAGGAGCGTCACTCCCTCTGAGGCGTCCAATAAATGAGCTGATTCACAGAGCTGAGGCAACAGTTTTGCTTGGGCAGTTACTTACTCTGTGAACTCGGACCCGTCCTCAAGGTCACTGGCGCTGGATAGGAAGTGGTTAGGGAGGTACCCTAAAACCATTCCTCTGGAGAACTGGCACCACACGTGACTTTAGACCATCTTCCCCTGTGGGGTGACGTCAGTGCCTCCTCAGAGCAGGACCTCTGAGGCCCGGCAGCCTGTGTGTTCCCCTCAGTCTCCATGATCCTCGGGCTGGTCCCGTGTCGCTCTTCCATGAACAGTGGGGACTTTCACCAACAGGTATGAGGGGGACCACTTAAGTTGGTGGCTTGCTAAAGCCAGCCCTTGCCAGATGGCTAAGCCAAGCGTGACCGTTGCTTCCCAAATATGCACTCAGTGATGTCTCATTGGCAGCTTGGAACCTGCATGGGGGGGTGTTCACACCACAAAAATGGTCAAACGTGGGCTTTTTTTTTTCCCCCTCATGGTCAGTTGTTACCCCTAGAGCCCTAGGTAGACAGGCAGGAGGGATCCCATCCTAAACCTTTGATTCCCTCCTCGTCCTCTTTTGGATACGAAGGAGCCCAGCAGGGAACTGGCAAGAACTTCCCAGGAGACAAGGTCCTTTACTCTCACTGGGAGAGGGTATCACAGGACTGTTCTCCTCTCCACTGTCATGTGGTCTCGGTAGCCTCACCCCAATGTCCCAGAGCTGACCAAGCCACCGGTCCTCATGTGCAAAAGGAGGTCACCTCTGGAAGCAGCAACTGAGACAGAGCCTGGGAGGCGAGGAAGCCTCGCATTTCACAGCAGACGCTGTTGCTTCGGCAACAGTCCACTTTTGCTCAGCCTTTACAAGCTTTCCACAAGTTTTCTTCCTCCTCATTTGCTTTGATCTCCCTGAGCTCGCAGAACCGCCCCCCCCCCACCGCCACCCCATGAAGTGCCCTTGAAGTCTGGAAAACCCAGGAACAAAGAGTTGCTCTTCACAGAAGTGTTTATAAGACTAGCTCTGCTCAAGACCCAAGGCCTGAGTGAAGAGACACTGTGAGGAATTGCCCCGAAGCCCAAAGCCACCTGCAAGTTTGTCACACACCTTCATTTGACAACTGGGGCAGCTGAGGTTTGTTCAAGGCCACATAGGAAATATGGTAGAGCTGAGACCGGAAGCATCTAGAATCACATGTGGAAACTGGGAGAAAAGGTTGCTTTTCATCACATAACCACCCAAAGCATAGGTGTTTCTGAGTCAAACTTTTCCCGGAGAATCAGTATTACACACATCTTCTTTTGCCGTCCAACACCTGTTGGCATTGCCCTGCGAGCAGGACTCTGGAGTGGCCCAGTTGACCTTTCCTTCCGTCCCAGGCAAGCATTGGAAGGCCCTCCCCAGGCCTCCTTGCTGCTAGGGGTCTAGATGCAAATGAGCTTGTGCCAAATGACATCAGTAGAAGGCCGAGCGAGGTGGAGGCGCTCTTCCTACAAAGCTTCGCTGTTGCCGCTGTAAATTCGGGGGATGAGGTTTCCAGCCCAGCTTTCCTGTCCGTCCTCCAGCTCCTGGGTGTCTTGCTCTGGTTTCCTGACCCCTGGA
Organism: Ursus maritimus; assembly: GCF_017311325.1. Lineage (NCBI taxonomy): Eukaryota > Metazoa > Chordata > Mammalia > Carnivora > Ursidae > Ursus > Ursus maritimus. Next base: position 3,765,301 of record NW_024426774.1, on the reverse strand, counting down.
TTACAGCCTTGCTGGCGGGGGCGGAGCTTTCTCCAGCGGAGGCAGATGCTACAGCCCATCACGCTTCCAGCCCTGCTCAGGGGGACCTCAGACGCAGCTGCTCTCCTGATGGCCAGTTCTGTGTTCTTCTAGGAGTCATTCCAGTAGCGCAGCCTGGAACCTGCCCCTTCAGCCCTTTCTAAAGACCAAACCCCCTGTATGAAGACCTTTTCCACTTAACATATCTGGAGTGGTTTCTGTTTCCTGCATTGATCTCTGACTGATACATTGCCCTTAGGTTCTCAGATCTAGGCAGTAGGTATACTTTGTAGTCTAAGGAGTGGCTGCCAGAAAAATCCCCGAGTCTCTATATGATCCTTCCTGGACTCCACAGTCAGTCCCCATATACTGCTGGGGAGGCCCCAGGGCACCACTCTCCACTGGCTCTTTAATTCACGAGCAGCAAGATTCACACGATGCTGAGCTTTTCTTGCACACAAGCAACTCAGACTGATCCTTTGCTAAAGAGAAATTTAAAGGGCTCAAACTAAGCATATCCCACTTAGACTTTTATGGGGAAGAACCTCCTACAGATAGATGGGTGGAGAGCTGGGGGACCGTTCTACAAAACCTGCAGCTCGATTTGAAAACCAGGTCAAGGTCAGCGTCTTCCATTCTCTGGTCCACACGGAAGTCCCATCCCGAGTCTCCATGACGTGTCACTTTGCAGGGCCATCACAGATCGCTCATCGGGCAGGAAAAGATGAAGTTAGCACTAACCAGGGCCGTTGGCCTCCATTTCTCTCGGGACCTCACCCACATGTGCCAAGGCACAAATGCCCCCCTGCCCGCCAAAAGTGAGATCACCCACATGAAAAGCAAAATCACATGGTCCTCCACTCTCTTCTAATGTCACCCCAGTCATCTGGTTAAAGGACTGATTCAGCTCATCTTCCCATTTCTGCTTCATGGTGTGTCGTCAAAGACACATGTCCAGCTGGTGAGCAGAATTAGAAACACACGTCAGTCTCTACAGCAGGGCAGGGAGGCATTTTCCTCTGAAGTTAGTTTCAAGGGGCACCTAGGTGGCTCAGTCAGTTGGCTAAGCATTCGACTCTTGATTTCAACTCAGGTCATGATCTCGGGGTCATGAGATTGAGCCCCACATTGGGGTATAGGGGTGTCTGTGTTCAGCAGGGAGTCTGCTTCTCTCTCTCTCTCTCCCTCTGCCCTTCCCCCTACTCTCTCTCTCAAATAAATGAATAAATCTTAAAAAAAAAAAAAAAGTTAGTTTTGATGCTGCCCACTAGAAGAAGAGGCAGTAAGAAAGTCATGAGCGCCTACCGAGTCAATGTTCAGAAGATAAGGGGATCCGGCTCTCCCGGGCCCTGGCCCCCCACCCCTGCCCCCCTTCTCTTCCCACTGCTGGTGCCTACCTGGGTGAGACCCACCCCTGTCCTCTGCCCCCACAGGTGCCCAGGTGCCTGGCACAGGGGTCTGCCTCCCAGCATCAGCTGCCTGCTCACCCAGGCCTTGGCCACAGGAGCCCCATCTATGGCCAGTGACCCTGTCCTAGGCAATGAGATGCGGGGGTTAGCTGGCCCATGGCAGGGGAAGGAGAGGCCAGGTGGCATCTGAAAAGCTCTAGATTACATAATAATAATAATAATAATAATAATAATAATAATAATAATAAAAAGACAATTGCATCTGGCCAGACCAGTCCTCTTCCTCATTCCTTATACTTAGATGTGATGTTTGTAGCTATAGCAGCCACTTTAGGACCATGAGGAAGTAAGGGTAAGGATTCAAAAGCCAACATGTTCCATGGAGTCGGCACAGGAAGGAAAGAACCCAGGTCCCCGAAATCCTTGGTAAGAAACAACTGCTTCCCTCCAGGTGTGGGGTTACCTGAGAAAAATAAACCCTTCTTTTTTTAACCAGTGTTAGTCGGGTCTTCTGCTCCTTACCGGAAAACCCACCCTAAATGATACAACATCCCAGCACCGCTTGTAGGCGCACTTTTATTCAAATGATGCATAATTACTCGGTGCTCTGCACTTGGTTTTTCTCACTCTGCGATGTGCGTTTGCAATGTTTTCAACACCGATTCCTACAGGCCTATTTTATTCTTTTCAATATGCCCAGAGTATCCCATTGTATAGACACATATCACAGATAAGCCTGATACCCTGCTAATGGACATCTTCGTTTCAATTTTATTCCACTGCAAACACTGCCTCCTTGAACATCCTTATACACACATGGGAAGACATCTATACAGCAATTCCTACAACCGTTTGTACAAAAGGGAGGCCAGTAGACCTGTCCCCTTGGATCCTGTCCTTGCTGCCACACACTCCCTTGACTGGATATTCTGAGCCTTCCTTTGCTGTCCTGGGCCCATCATTACTGGCTCACACTTAGACTCCCTTCTCCTTCACTCACTCCCCTGACAGCCCTGACCCCTGGAACACCCACCTGCTTGACCAAAACCCTGCACTCCCACTAACCCACTAGAGTGAGTGCCTTCAGCCTTCTTCCTCTGAAACCCAGCCTTCTCTAAGCAGCCCTCCCTGCAGCCCACCCCCCCACCACCCTCCCTTGGCACTAAACCAGACAAGCTGTGGGCACCTGGTCTGCTCCCCCTGCCGTGCCCCAGCACCATTTCCAGAGCCTGCCCTCCCAATCTGCCCCCTTTTCTGCTCTGGTGAACTGGCCCACACCACTGACTGAGGCCCAGCTCCCACAGGAAGCTCAGTGAGCAGCCACACCCCACCTACGGCCAGGCCTGGCCCTGGTTTCAGCACCTGTAACCTCGGAAAGTCACACCAGAAACCCAACCTCATACCCCAACCCAAATCCCACTTTTCTACAGAAGCTGACAAATACTACTGTGGGTAGAGAAGGACACACCAAGCTGAAAGACCCGATACCTAAGAATGTATGAACCACGCGTGCTCTCCAATGAGCGCAAACATACCTCACATTCTATCAGACCGGACTGGCTTCTGATCTCCAGCTGGTGCCCAGCCAGCCGAGGCATGCTAAATGCTGAATCACGTGGGGGCTCAGCCCAGACTCACAGGTTATGTTTTCAGTATCAGATTTAGTGCAAAAAGCCATCTTCTCTGCTTGGCAGATCACAAAGTTCACTCTGATCTGAGGCTGGGGCTGGCCACGGCCGGGCTGCAGAGCTCCTGGTGGCGCGGCTGCTGGCCCCTCTCCTGTCCTCTTCCCCCACCATGCATCCCCAGCAGCCAACTGTACCTGAGCCCCATGCGACATCAGGGAGGCAATCTTCAAGGCCTTCTGGTCTGCTCCCAATTTTACAGACCAGAAAACTAAGTTTCAAAGAATCGAAAAGATCACATAGTCACTGAGTGACAGAGCCGGGGACAGGAATGGCAAAGCTGCATCTCTGCGTACCTCCCTGTGGGCCAGGCTCCTGCGTGCACTGGTCTCTAGCACTCGTCGCGTTGAACTACATGGTGTTGCCTCCATCGCACAGATCAGAGGCCGGAGGCTGCTGTCCGAGGTCACACAGCTGGTGAGGAGCGGAACTTGGGGACAAACTCGGCCACCTGCCTCCCTGTCCGTGCTCCTTTCACTACCCCGTGACGCCTCGCTTAGGACAAGAGTGAAAACTGCGGGTCGGACAGGAAGAGAGAGAGTGTGTTAAGGAAAGAAATGAGTGGCTATTATTAAACAGTGAAAATGCAAATAAAGCACCCAAAACAGAAGCCAGCAGGTGTCAAGTAAAGCAGTACCTTTCTTCTTAAGTAAGGAAGCGCCCAAAAACCAAATGGACGGGAGCATGTCTTGGACCCAGGAGCTGGGTGAAGGTGAGCAGCAAAATAGGTAATGCGGCCCAAAGTTTAAAATAAGTACCCACCACACCCACACCAATAAATGATTGCGTCAATAAACAACGGGGAGAAGAAATGATTCGCCCTTACAGGAAAAGCCTCAGTCGTTTATGTCGGCACTGCCCCTCCAAGAGGTGGAGGGAACCAGCCTCCCGCCGTGCGTGTGGGCTGCCTGTGACTTGCTCCTGGAGAGGACGGTGTGGAAGGGCATGGGGGACTACCCTGGCAACCCCTGGCAGAGCCTGCCGCTGCCCAAGGCCACATCAACAGTATAAAGTTCCTGATGGGACGTTCCCTTCACATGATGTCATGAAAGGACACTTCACCTCCGTTTTCCTCCCTCCAAATGCTTAACCCCAGTCCAACCATGAGAAAAACATCAGACAGGCTCAACATGATGGGGCATTCTGCAAACCACCTGACCTCAAAACCCTCAACGTCATCCAAAACAAGGAGGGTCTGAGATACTGTCACAGACCAAGAGGAGGCCACAGAGATGTGAAAACAAATGGGATGAGGGATCCTGGAGAAGATTCTGGGGCAGGAAAAGGACCCAGGAAACACTAGTGGAATCCCGATAACCTGTGGAGCTCAGTTCACAGTGATGGGCGGACGCTGGCCTGGATGAGAAAACACACTGTAGCTTTGCCAGCCTCTAGCAGGGTGGCGTGGGGAGGAGCTTTTCTGCCAACACACAGCTATTCTAGATACAAGGTTTATAGTAAGTAAGTGTGCAGAGATGTTTGGCTCTCCCACCGGGGCCATTGTTCTTAACTGCCCCCCACATGACACTGAATCAGAGACTTTTCCTGTGTGGAAGCCTGGGCCTTGTCAGCACCTGAGGGGACAGTGAGTGTCCCCTGCAAGGTGACTGAGGCCTCTCGCCAGGCTGAGACCCAAGGGCTTCCCTGGAGTTCGATGTGATTCTAACCAAATTCTGGAGTTCTTATAGACCCAAGCTGCAGTGAACCGATTTCCTCTTCCGCCCTCTGTTCCCTCTGTTCATTGTTGGTCTTTGGCATCTCCCACTCCGCGTCCTGGATCGGGACTTGTAATCAGGTGGCTGCGGGGTTCAAATTTCCTTTCGGTGTGAAAATGCAAAGCGACCTGGCCAGGAGGAGCAGAGCAGGTGTCCTCTTTCATCCAGCTGGGGTCCCTGTCCCCTAAGAGCCTCCCCCCGCGGTTGGTCCCTCCTGCTCCCCAGAGGTCTCAGGCCTCACACTCATCAGGACTTGGCTGAGCTCCAGGCGGTCACCCCGGGAGCACCGGTGCCACAACAGGCCCCAGGAAAGCCCGGCCTCCGAGCCGCACGTTGCCGGGCAGGCTGGCCCCCAGCCAGTGGGTCCCCAGATGCCATGCAACCCACACCTGAGCAGGGTAAGAGAATAGGTGTGTGTCAACAGTATTTGAAAAAGAAAATAGCTGTACAAATACAGTACTTGTTAACACAGGTGTTTATAGGTGGAATTATTTTTCCAGGGCTGCTATCTCCCGACCTCCTTTGTAAGTCCCAGCTCACACCTGCAGGGACTTTCCTATTAGGTGAAGGCACAAAGAGGAAACAGAGAGTCCGTATCGACTTCACGAAGCAGGAGGTCAGTGATCAGCTTCAGGCTGCCTAGTTTTCACCCAGTCTCTTCCTGCTGGAGTTACTTTCATTTTTTTTAACCTGCTCTAACAGGACCCAGCCTGTTGGGCGGAGTGGCTCGTGACCACCCGAGGGCGGCCTCGGGGAGATGGGCCTTTCCTGGGGCCAGTGGGCGCCGGCTGCTGTCTGGGCATCATTATCCTCCTCTCTCCTCTCTCGCCAGGGGAAGGCTCACTCTTCATAGTTCATGGACAAGAAAGCCAAAGACACTTGTCCCAAGTCTTGAAGCTCAAAGCAGAGGGTTGTGGGGCCGACGTCAAATCTGGGCAGAATCCAGAGCTTCAGCTGGAGAGGGCGGCAGCCGCGTCCCCGAGACGACACCCTCCGAGGGCAAGGGGACCATTTGTGGAAGCACGGGGACATTCCACCATGAATGTTATTTTGTTCTCCCTCGTGGAAGAAGGTAGCACTGTCAGGTGGGAACAAGTAACAGATATTAAAAATTGTGGAAGAGAAACTTAGTTCCGCTGATCTGCACACTTAAAAATGGTTAAGATGGCAAATTTTGATGTTATGGGTATTTTGCCACAACTGAAAACATTTATGGAAGAGAAACTTAACACGAGACATCCTGCCCTGTGTGGAGAGAGACGTAACACAAAGCAGGAGACTTTAGTTTTCAGTCTGTCTGTTTCGCTAAGTGCATCAGCTTGCCATTGGGAAAGAACTCCAGCCTCTGCAGAGACCTCTCGACAGGCCTCATTCCCGCAGATGTGAGGCGACTGTTTCCCCGTTGTTTGGGGGAGCCCTAAACAGTGAAATACCCCAAGAGAAGGTTCTTCAGAGTGAGGTGTTGAGGCTCAGTTTTCCAGGCTCAACGGCAGGGGCAGGAGCGGGGTGGGGACAGGGGTGAAGACAGTTGGTTTGGAGGAGAGAGAGCAGCCTTGGCGTCGGTGAAGCCGGGTGAACATGGAGGCTTGGGGGACATGGCGGACAGGAGGGCTCTGTCACTGTTGGAGCAGGGCAGATGGACAGATGCTGTTACCCGCTGGTCAGAGGCCCCCCGTGGGAAGGCCCCTCATAGCCACCTGGCCGAAGGTGACCAGGGGTGAGCAGAGTGGGATGGGGAGGTGCTCACTCCCCAGAGTCCCCAGCGATGCCTGGGAGGGGCCAAGTCTCCCACAAGCACACAGATGGGGCTCAGGCGAGGCTGCTGGGCACTGTCTCACTACATCTACAACCCCGGGGGCAAACAGTATTATTTGGTTTTAGCTGCAAAACCCTCCCATCCATCTTGAAAAACGAGGGGATTTCTAGAAACTTTGCTTAAGGATTCTTATTCTATTCCCCTTCCTTCTTTGACCTCCATTTACAAACCAGCTCCATTTCACAGATGAAGAAACCAGGAGTCAGAGAGACCTGGGGCATTCACAGGCGGGCCTGGTGAGCGAAGGCCGGCCAAGGTAGAAGCTTGGGTGTCTGGGACCCTACTGGGGTCTTCCATCGTCTGTGACACTGTCTCCCCAAGAGGAGGATCTCTATCAGCAAATGGGGGGAGTCTGGCCCTCTCCAAATCCCTCCTGCCCCCCCACCTCCGGCCCCTCTACCCCCCGCCTCTCCCTCTGTGTGGCACACGGGCCAAGGCAGGCGGCCACACGGGCCTGAGCAGTCACTGGAGGCCAGCGGCTGGTTTGCCCTGTCACCTGCCGGGAGGAGGGGCACAGAGAAAGGAGGAACACCAACTGAGAATTTTATTTTATTTAAAGATCTATTTATTTGAGAGAGAGAGTCGGGGGCTGGGGGCAAAGGGAGAGGGAAAGAATCTCAAGCAGACTCGCTGCCGAACACAGAGCCCAACACGGGGCTTGATCTCAGGACCCCAAGATCGTGACCTGAGCCGAAAGCAAGAATCGGATGCTCAACCTACTGAGCCACCCAGGTGCCCCCCAGTTGAGAATTTTAAAGTTCACCACAGAGAAGCTGAAAGTTTTCCATCTGAATCGATGCCAAGTCTCTAAAAGATGGGACAGTGCCAATAAATGAATGAATGAATGAATGAATGAATGAACGAACGAACGATGGGACAGTGCCTAACTTGACATTGTTTGATGTCATTCTAATGAAGATAACCTCATATTACAGCTACAGACATGCTCTGTTACTTAGAAATGGTCGGAATGCTGGGATGTATCGTCCACCTGCCATGCAGGAGACTCTGGGCCGTATGCTGGCAACCTCCACGCCGGTGGCCTTGGAGGGACAGCACACCCAGACTTGAGGAGTGACCCGCACCCCTTCTGCTGTGTCTCAATCAAAGAGCAGATGTTTGGTGAACGCTGTGTGCCAAGAAGGCACATCATGCAAAGAAATGGACCTTTCATCAAAGCTCACTGTCCACTTACTCTCTGTCATCCCAATGTGCAGCATGCCCCACACACACCAGGACACACAAATTCACACCCCGCCCCCCAGGCCCAGAGTCGGCTCCTGCCACGTGTCCAGGTTTACACTTAGCCCTGCACACACACTGGGCTGTATCTTCTGACCCTGCCTCATGTTCCTGCATGTTCCTGAAGTGTCCTAGATGCCCTGTGGTGTCTAGTCACCTGTCAGCACCTGAACCACACAGGTGTCTTCCAGGTGAGAACGAGGTCCAGCTCTGGTTCTAAGGGCGTGCCTCATCCCTGCACTGCCTGGCTGGGCAAACTGCGTCTCTTCCCTCGGGCCCTGAAATTCCACCTGGGATGGCAGCCCATGCATCAGGCACAGCTCAGAGGTGACCCGGGAACAGACAGGCCGGGCTCCCCAGGCAAGGACAGTCTGACGAGCTCCAGGACTGCTGGGCAGCTCGCTACAATGAGCCACTTTCACATCTCCTGTGCCGACTTCTTGCTCTGTGATGGGGTGACACTGGCGCCCGTGAATAATCATGAACTAAAGGGAGATAATTAATATTTAGCTTTGCCAGAGGGAAGCACTTGGGGGGAAACCGCCATTTAGTCAGAGGGGTGAGAGTTGTCAGCTGGAGGACAGGACTCATTAGATGCACTGGCAGCGGCCGCGGGGCGCCCAGACCAGCTTGTCGGCGCCAAGGTGACTTCCCCGGGCCAATGAAATGTGGAGTGGCAGAGGCCAGCCCGCGCACAGGTGGGTCTTCTGTTCGCCACACACCCCTAGGCCCCGAGGACTGTGACCAAGGTCAGGGCCGTGCAGCCCCTTGCTGGTTCTCTCCTAGGTGGCAGTAAGATTGGTGGCCTCACGAGAAGAGACCAGAGCTCTCTCTTCATCACCTTCTCACCAGAACCTGACCCTGCCAGACCTTGAGCTGGACCCCCAGCCTCTAGAACTGTGAGAATTTCTGCATATACCCCCCTAGTCTTCAGCAGTTTGTGCTCTGGAGGGCAGGCCATGCTAAGACACCCTCCACCTGCCCTCCCAGGACAGAAAAACCCTCTAAACAATCACCAGTAAGAGGCCGTCTGATTAGGCTTAAATACTTCCAGGATGGGGCACTCACGCCCATTCAGTTAACTTTGGGACAGTAGAATGGAGAGAACTAGGGACTTTGGTTCTCAAAGTCTTGCAGTCAAAGCCCCTTTGCCCCCAAGCCCACCTCTTTCCCTCCATACTGTCCGTTTTATCCTGGGGAAGGGACTCAGTGCACACACATGCATGCTAGCCAGAAACCCAAGCACCGTGTGCACTCCCCCTTGCTCTCAGCCCTCACACCCATCCTGTTCCCTGGTCCTGGAGATTCTGCCTCCTTCACCTTGGGTGCCCATGTTCCCCCATATGGCCACTTGCCCCCACCAACCATCACTGGCTTCCTCCTGGCATTTTGCTACGGCCTCCTAACTTCCCCCCTCACTGCTTACCCCCAAATCCACCCTCCAAACTGCTCTCAGCGTGAGCTTTCCAAAACACACTCCTGACCACACACTTTCCCACTTAAAATTGTCACCGTGTCTCCACAGGCCCTGCAGGATAATGGGCAGACTCCACACTGTGTCCTCGGTGCCCCATACTTGGTCCCAATACTTGTTCCAGCAACATCTCCAGCCACAGTGTGACTTCCTCTCACCCAGCCCCACCCACCCCATGCACCAGCATGCATGCACACACACATTAGAAGGAGGTGCACGTGCACTCCCATGCACGCAGGCACACGCTGCATACCCGTGCATGCACACACACGCACACACAGCCCCTCCAGCTGTTCCGTCTGCTGCCACTTGCTCCACCCTCCAACAAGTGTGCGTGGACCCCGGCAGCCCTGCCCTGTGTGACCTGCGACAAGTCCCTGTACACGCCTCAAGTCTCTGTTTGTCCATCTGTAAAATGGGAACAATCAAATCCTATCTATCTCCCTGGGGAGTTATGAGCTCTCAGTGGAAGGATGGGGAGGAAGTCCTGGCACAGAGTCTGGCATGTGTAAAGATTTTGATGAAAGCGGGCTGCCTTCTGTCCAAAAAAGTCCGGGGCTACGTCTTACAGAGACCTAGATCGGGGCGGGGGAAGTGGGAAAAGGGAAAGAAAATCGGAGGCAGAGGGAGGGAAGGCAGCCTGGAAGGTGCGGGCACCCGCCACCACCAGGAGACAGAACGGAGCTGTCCTTCAGAGCCCCGCTGACACAGACTGTAATTATTCTTCCAATATTCAGATTAAAATATTTACACGGCAAGCACAGCTGAAACAGAAACCATAATAATTTTTTAGACTAATTTGTTCAACACAAGAACAAAATCCAAGTTGCCTTAAGATGAAAAGTAAGGAGAATATCTTTTTCCTCTTTCACCTCCCAAAGGCTTCTAGGCAGAAGAGCACAGATCAGAGAGGAGAGGGCCGGAGTCCAGTGCTCCATGGTGTGCTGGCTTCTCTTACATGCCAGGCTGACTCCTGGCTGATGGGCCATACTATAAGGGGAAGAGATCTCTCCAGAGAGCTCCTGCTGTCCTTCATCTACAGGAAGGAGAGATCGGTCACAGCGGTGTCCTCTCCCTCGTGGTGGATGGCACCCACCGGGGTCAGCACAGATCCCTGCGCCTGGCGGGGAGCGCGGGCAGGGTGTGGCTCAGGAGCACAGAAGACACACTGAGAGGCAGAGACACACCAGTGAGCAAGACTGAGGGACACATGGAAACACAGACGGAGAAGAGGTTGAAAGAATGGGCTAAGCATAAAAAAGGCACAGACTGATATAGAGAGGAAAGAGGGAGGGAGTGGATGGGAGAGGCCAGGGAGGGGCCGCCTGCTGGTTGTGCCCACCCTCCTTCTCCAAGGAAAACTGCCCTCCCCTTTGCCAAGTGAGAGGTCAGCAGGTCAGGCCTCGCAGCTAAGAGAAGAGCACTCTATTTCTGTCCAAGACAACGGAAAGACGAAAGTGCACTGAAGCCCCCGGCCCCTGAACCGGGCATGGTGGGGCAGCAGCCTGTCAGGGGCAAGAGGATCAACGTGGCCAAGGCCTCAGACCACCTCCTTGTGAACTGGCTGCTTGACTCGCTTTGTAATTCCCCTTCCCCAGAAAGCCGCCTGCCGCTGGACGTCTCGGAGGAGGAATCCCCCACTGGGCACACCCCCGTCCTGGCCATCCATCCAGGCCCTAATTACAACTCAGGACAGCAGTAAGATCAGCAGCTGGGGGCAGAGGGACAAATCCCAAGAGGCACCAGGACTGGGCCCTCATATGTGCTTTTTAAATTCAAACAAGAATGGAGAAAAAGAAGTCCAAGTCAGTCCTTGTCTGGTTCCTAAGACTGTTAGACTCAGCAAGAGGAATGCTCTTCATTCAGAATCCTGGTCCAGCTGGAGGGGGACAGGGAAGGGAGACAAGAGCTAGGCAGGAGCCCCAGGGCCCCGTCCTGGAGGCTGAGAGGTGGTACCCAGCCGGGAAGGGCGGGAGGGCCACCAGCCAACACAAAGAGGCAGGTCCAGGGCGCAGGGTCGTCACGGGCTGCTGGGATGACATAGAAAGCCCTTGGAACAGATCCTGGCACACAGGTGCTCAGCAAACCACCAGAAGCTAGGGGAGAGAGCTTCCCTCCCAGCCCCAGAAGAAACGGACCCTGCGGACAGCTTGACAGTACATGTCTAGCCTACGGAAGAGTGAGAGCATAGATCTCTGCTGGCTAAGCCACTCCGGCTGTGATACGTTGTCATGGCAGCCGGAGCAACTAACGCAACTGCCCGGGAGCTATGATGACACCTGTGTTACAGGTGAGGAAACGGGAGGAACACTAAGAACCTTGCCAAGGTTTCATGGCCAGAGGGGGGCCCCTGGGGAGAGCCCAGCGGGGCCCCAACCTGTACACGGGGGCGGATCACACCTGCACCACTGACCCTGTGAACCCCAGGAGGTCACTTGTCTCTTGCCCTCCCTGAGTAGGAGGCATCCAGGCCAGAGCAGCTGGGACATGCACTTGACCCCTGGCCACGGTCACCCCCTGAAGAAAGAGCTGAGTCAGTGCACCCTGCTCTCCGCAGGGTGGAAGGGGAGCCGGAGGCCGAGGGCCTTCTGGCACTGTCCCAACAAGCAATCAGGAACTATTCTCCCCGCTACCAGAGCCCTGTGAGAGTTCTTCAACTTCTGCCACTTCCCCACTCTTTCCCCTCCTGTACCCACCCTTCTGCTCTGCGTGGTTGCTAATTAAGCCCTGACGGCAGCAAAGGCCGACCTCGGCCTCAGGGATCCACAGAGGCAGGAGCCAGAGGAGGGCTCCGCCCGCCAAAGGCCAGTCCAGCACAGACGTAGGGGCCCCTGCTGAGGGATTTGGGGTAACAAGGGGCCACCCAGGCCTGGAGCCACCAGGGGTAAATGAGACCTCCCCCCCAGGGGGTCCGGGAGCTCCACCGGGGTCGGTCCTGACTTCAAGTCCAGGCAGGAGTGACCTCAGACTCTGATGTTGCTCTGCTCCTCCTTTCATCCCCTTGCCTCCCAGCTGCTTCCTGACAGCGATCAGGAGACAAGGGGAAGATAACGGATAATGGAGGGGCTCTCAGCAGGCCCTCGCTTACGGCCTGTGCTCCCAGCAGGTTCTTCAGTGACTCAGGAGGGTGCTGTCTGTTGTGCCTTGGCAAGGTACAGGAGGACCTGGGTGAGCACGGAAGAGGAGCACACAGCTCCCCGAAACACGCAGCGATTCAACCGGACCCAGAGCCCTTGCTGGCAGACGTGCTCCTGCGCTGGCGTGGTAGTGTCTGCATAGTATTTCCGAGCTAAACACACATTTTTGATGTTATTCCCCTGATCCTCGCAGCAATCCCACGAGGTAGGAACTGTTGTGTTAAGACACAGATGGGGAAACTGAGATTGGGGCTGGCTCTGTAACTGGGCCGGAATTCAGAGCTGAGGGACCCCCAGAGGCGCCCTGCACTTTTCCCAGAAGCCAGCTTCAGGATGGGGACGGGTCGCCAGTGCAAGGCAGCGCCGACCCACCTCTGCGGATGGCCTCACGTGAGCTCTCAGGACTCACCCGTGCACAGAGCCCACCGTGCTGGTGAATCCCCCTCCTTACCTCTAACCCAGCCCTTCAGCGGCAGCCTGAGCCCGTTTCCTGTGTTCTGTCCAGAGCAGAAGAGAGAGAACCACCCACTCAACACCCATTCTGTAAAAACCCTCGTGTTCCTGCACACGTCACATCATCCTGCAGGCTCAGCTTCCCCCAAACTTCCCTCCTGCTTCTAATTTTCCAGTCTTTACTAATCTCTGGGGGCCGTGGTCTGGGGGTGGGAGGCAGGTGGGAGGCAGAGAGAGCTCTCTGTAGAAGTTGGCAGGTGTCCTCGGGCTCCCGCGCTCCCAGTTGTGATGGGATAAGGTGTAGAGCCCAGCTCGGTGCTGGGAAGGGCATGCAGCGAACAGGCCGAGGCCCAGCGGTGCCCAGCCAAGCCCTCCGCCCCATGTGCCTGGCTCTGCTCTGCCTTTGGCCCCACTACCTCTGCTCTATTTCTCTCCACTTCACAGTTCCCCATAGCCCATCTGCATCTAGAACCTCCCTGCCCGGCCGACGGCCCTCCCCACCCAGACTGGGTGCTCTGCAAAACCTGTCATCTCTCCAGCTCTCCATCCCAGTATCAGGCCACCATCCAGCAGGCCTGGGCCCTGGGAGGTCACTCTGAGACCCTGTCTGTGTCGGGTGGGCCCTTGAAGGGTCTGGTCTACCCAGTGTGGGACCTAGAGATCAGGACAAATGTCCCTCCCGTTTTCTGGTTGGGAGCAGGGGGAGCTATGCTGCTCAGAGCAGAGCAACGGCCTAACCGAACTCAAGATAGGTGCCATCTATCACTTCCCTGCAATCTGCAAGCTTGTCACTCGGCCTGCAAAGATTAGATTAGGGAGAACCCCGGTCATCAGAAAGTCCAACGTGAGATACCTAATATCTGGTTCTCTTTTGTCTGTGCCCACAGCGCCTGTGAGACCATCTTCACTGGCACTTTTTCAAGGTAGAAACAGAGCAGGCAGGCCCCTGCTTTGCAAGGTTCCTCCCGCTCTCAACCCCCACACCATTAGCTCTTACCCAAGGGCCTTTCAGTTTTCCAGCAAGGCTGCAGCCAGAGCCTTTGGGGCCCTCCCATCGGCTGGTCATTGCTGCTGCCTCTGGGTATTCTGGAAAGGCTCACAGCCCCATGTGTCTCTTGCACTTCTTTGCCTACACAGCAATACAAGCCCCCACTCCTCACCCTGGTCCTGACCTTCCCTTGCCTCCCCCTGGTCCTTCGGCAGGATTTGAACGGTGAATGCTTGTGTCCTGTTTGCAGTCAGGAGAAATTAAGAAATGGTCTTTTCACAGACGGGAGCAGAAGAGCGTCTTTGGCTAGGGTCTGACAGTCAGGTCTCACCCTCTGGGAAAACATGCCAGCCAGGTTCCAGGGGCACCTCCCTCCTGTCAGCACCCCGGCAGCTGCCCCAACTCCAGTCTCAGGGGTGGCCGAACCCCGAGAGCTCACATGGCCCGTCAGCCATCCCAGCTGACGTCTCCAAAGCCCAAAGTCCCCCGAGGAGTTTCCGTTTCAGTCTGGGTTCCAGGAGCACCATGTCACAATGTACTTCCTCAGCTGGAGCTCCTGGGGTTGGGGTGGGGGGCACCGAGGCCACAGACGGACGCGCAGGCCAGGCGGTGCAGCCCATTCTTCTCACGCCAACCCCTGCCCACGCCGCACCACGCAGCCCGAACCCCTTCCTGCACCTGTCCCTGGCATGAGCTCACCTGTCCTTTCTCCCCAGTGCCAGCCTGGGTTGCAAAGATCTCAGTAGGGCAGAGACCGGCCAGTTGAAGGGGTTGTCCTGGGCTGGACGGGAAGGGTGAGGGGGTGAAGGAGGTGTCCATACTGGGTGGGAGAGTAAACAGTCAGGATTCCAGGACTGTCCGGGGAGAGGCAGGGTGGGAGTTCAGTTAGGGAACCATCGGCCAGCTGGCCTGGCCCCTCCCACAGGTGAGCCCCTCCCCAGGGCCTGGGCTCCCCACGGCCTCAGGTGAGAAGAAGAACCCAAAGTCCTTAAGCAGAGAGAAGAGCTCGTCAGCATGAGCTGGGACATTCCTCATCTTCAGCGATCCCAGCCCTTCATTCTGTGGCTCACTTTGTCAAGTCTCCTCCTGCCCCAAACTACTGCAGGTGAATGCCTGGCAAGTTTAACATTCTCGGGAAACAGCACAGCTGTGCTCCCTGAAATCACTGGTGCCCCCCTTCCTTCTCTCAGCCTTGCTCTGCGGGTCCTTCTTCTTCAGCTCCTTACCCCCCATCCTCTCTCCTTCCCTTTCCCACCTCTCCCCCCTCCCTCCCTCCCCCCTCCCTCCTTCTCTCCCTCACTCCCCCACCTCCCCTCTCTCTCTTCCTCTCCCTCCTCTCCCCCTTTTCTCCATTTCTCCTTCTGTGCCTGGGGGGAGCCCTACTTTCACGGACCCTCTCCCCAAATGAATGTCTCAACATCTACAAACATTAACTTCATTAATTTGGGAAGGATTTATCAGTGCAGAGGTTAATTGTCTCTCCCTGACATGTTTTTACTGAATACATCTGGGTGACAAAATTAATTTCCTCATTAGCTATTTTTAAAAGTGGAACAAGCTAAGGGGGAAACTGGTGCAGGGAGACTGCAATGTGAGCTGCCCTGCCGTTCAGGCTGCCCCAGGCTCTGCCCCAGGTTCCCCTCCCGGGGGGTGCCCACTCAACCCCAGGAGCAAGCAGCATGGAGGTCAGGGCTCAGGTGGGGGTGCCTCCCGAGGGATGGGCTGTGGGGAGACTGAAGGTCTGCGTTCTGGGGCAAAGCCTGCTCTCTGTGGTCCCAGGAGCTCCAGGGAGAGGCCTGGGCCCTGCAGAGCCGAGCCAGGACCCACCCCAGCTGCTCTAGGCCCCTTCCCCTCCCCATGTGGGTGCCGCCTACTTGGACACCCAAGTAATGGCTCTCTGGAGCTGAGTAAGGTCAGTAGGTAGAGATAGAGATCCATCCAAGAGCCCAAGCTCCACAACCTATGCTGCTGAGCCCGGAGAGCCAGACCAAGTTGCTCTGAGGTCCGTGGGATCGGCTCCCGCCTCAGGACCTGAGAAGCCAGGTCCCTCGTGTGCCTACCACAGCGGCTTCCAGCCCAGATGCCTCAACGGAGGCCCCCTGGGCCAGGGGAAAGATAAATGCTCACCCAGGTGCCCACCCTGGAATTCAGAATGCCAACATCCCCGACCACCGAGTGGGGGGCTGGTGGTGTCAAATAGCGGAGAGCCATGGGACCTGGGCCAGTCACTCAACTTCTGTGGTCTTGGTTTCCTTGACTATGAAGGACACTAGCTGCCCCACTGTCTTAAATCCTCTGAGACCTGAGGCTTCACTCAGAGATCCCAGGAACCTCCCAGCCACCAGACCCCATGGCTGTCCCAGCCCCTCCTCACCCTCTGGAACCCCCTTCCCAACTTCCAGAGTTACCCTTCCCCTCACTTGGGGCCCAGGACAGAGGCCACCAGAACTTAGACACCCAGCAAGATGCAGAGTCCAGAACCTCACCTAGCTGAGCCCACTACCCACACCAGCTCCTCCCAGGCTGGCAGCCACGGGCTTTGGGCCTCCTCCTAGCAGAGAAGAAAAGACACCCAGGGATCAGACGCTGCCATGAGCCAAAGCGAGGGCAGACCCAGAAGCCCCTTCCTCCAGGGGTCCAGCCCCAGGCTATCAGCCCTGTCCTTTCTAGGAAATAAGGCAGCGTGGGATGTGGTACTGATACAAATCCCAAATTTCCTGTTTCTATAAACTGAGATACTAGACGCACGCACGCACGCACACGGCACAGGACGCTCCCCAACGGCCACTTCTGTCCTAGCCCAGAGAAATCACCATGTGCAGCAATTCCAGGAACAGGAAAAACCAGACCTAGGGAGCTATCTGAATGTCACAGGCTGTCAGCCTAGGGCAGGAAGAGAATGGGCTGCCAGCACCTCCCCTCCCAGGCTTTATCTTCTGTGCAGTTGGGCCTGCCTTTCTCACGGCGGCCTCTTCCTCCTGAGAGCAGCGGCTCAGCTCAGGCAGAAGGAGCCTTGGCACCAGGGCGCCCTCGGCCCTGCCGAGCTTGCCGCGCCAGCAAGCACTCACGTGGATGCGTGCTGAAGTGACACAGAGGGGCCCCTCCCAAGAACAATGCCTCGGCTACCCCACACACCAGCAGGAGGGGATCACACATACAACCAGGAGCCCATAATCACATTCCCAGCTGTCCCCCTCACCCAGCTACAATCTGCTTTACGTCTAGAAGACCGTCTCCCTCCACCTGTCTCCAGCTGTCCTTCCCTGCTTCCGGCCTACCTGGCCCTGGGGGCTCCTGGAATGGGAATTCCAGACCTCCTTGTGGGGGAAGGAGTCTGGAGGCAAAATGGGATAAGGCAGATTGGCTCCTGCTTCCCATAAGCATTCCAGCCAGCCTCGCCTGGGGGTGGGGGTGGGGGGAGCCCCAGGGCCTCTCACGCCCCCTGATGCTGAGCCTGGGGATAGAGGGAATACAGGGGCGCAGGAAAGACTTCCCAGACGGGATGACAGGTGCTGGGTTCTGAAGGATGAAGACGAGTTTGCTGAGCTGATCAGAAGGGAAGAATGTGCAGAGAAGGAGCAGCGTTTGCAGAGGCCCTGGGATGTGAAAAGGGACCCGCCTTGCTGGGGAACTTGAAACCACTCTGGGCTGCGAGCACGTTCACTTCAGAAGGTTGAGGAGGGTAGGCCAGCCCTGGGTGTTTCTCCCCATAAGTACTTAGTGGGAGTTAAGCAGGAGAGAGGCAGAATGTGCCTGTGGGTTGCGAAGAGCCCTTGGAGGCAACACCGAGGCCAGACCGGAGCTGTGAGAGCCACGGCAAAGCTTCACCTCAAAACCGGGCCGCACTTCTTCTAATGGCATCACTTCCTCTAAGAAACATAGTGGAGACTGTGTCCAGTGGATTCTCAGAAAACCTCGGGCAGCACGCTGGAAGGTCTGGTGCCTGGCACCCTGGGTCCTACCAGTGAAGTGGTTTGCCCACAATGTTTTGTGGAACCAGGAAAGTTAGGTCTTGCCCTGCTTTAGAGATGGGGAAACCGAGATAAAGGGAGGCTGCGTATCAGGAAGTCCGTGCCTGTGCCAGGAATAGCGCTCCCATCACCCTGGACTCCCACACTTGGACCACACGCTTTTGATGTGGGTGCGGCAGCTGCACGCGTTTTCCTGCGAATGCACCTGGGTCGCCCGTGTCACCTCCAAATGTGGGCATCTGAGTGCTGCGAGGTGCCCCACCTGAAATGCCACCCACCCCACCCCCCCCACCTTCCGAAGCCAGCAGACGGTTTTGCAAAACCTAAGGCCAGAAAGCAGACCTGTTGGAGCAGAGCTCTGTGGGGCCGCAGCACCAACGCCCTCATTCTTCGAGTTCATTCCGGTCTGTCCACATCCCTGCCTTTGTGCCATTATCTGTAGAATGAATAGCGTCTCTCCCACACTGAGCACAAGCCCGTGGAAGATGGATAAAGGCCGTCCATGCCGAGGGTGCTGGAAATGGAAGGGGATGGAGATGGAGCTCTGCCCAGGTTGTCCTGGGGTGGTGGTGCTGCCCAAGGGCTCACCTCTCTGTGGCTCTCGAATCTGCCATCTGCTTTCCCGGGGTTTTCTGTCTTTGGAAGAACAAATCCTGGTCAGCTCATTGCCTCAGCATTGCCCAGAGCTGCTCCAGCCAGCAAGTGTGGAGAGCAGGTCACCAGAGTGGGGACTCCCAGAGCTGGTCCTGCCCATGCACAGTGGGGTTTCACAGCCACCCCAACAAGTGTGGGTTTCGAAAGCCAAGGTTCTCTTGTCTTCCTGGCCCTGTGACTTTTTGGAAGGGTAAAACTAAAGCATCGCTTGGCAATTTTGTTCTCAGTCCAAAGGCACATTGCTTTGGAAAGTGGTCAGATTCTGCATTTGTTGATGTTAGAATCCAAAAATATGGCAATGGAGAAAAGGGTGGGATGCTTTTTAGGATTTAAGATATTTTCCCAGACACATTTCAAACATATTACAGCCTGAAATATTAATGGTATGTGGATCTTCTGGGGCGCCTGGATGGCACAGCAGTTAAGCGTCTGCCTTTGGCTCAGGGCATGATCCCGGCGTTATGGGATCGAGCCCCACATCAGGCTCCTCCACTGTGAGCCTGCTTCTTCCTCTCCCACTCCCCCTGCTTGTGTTCCCTCTCTCGCTGGCTGTCTCTATCTCTGTCAAATAAATAAATAAAATCTTTAAAAAAAAAAAAATGGTACGTGGATCTTCTGCTCCACAAAGAGCTTCTACTGGCCTGCGTGTACCGGGCATTTCTGGGGTGGTTACAATGTTCTGCTCACATCACTCATCAGCTGAAAACCCTTCAGTGTGCCCCCGCTGCCCTCAGATGCAAAAATTATCACTGTCTGTAGAGAGTTTAGAGAGGGCTGTGCTCAGCTCTCTGCACGCATTACCTCACTTATGTCTCAAAACAATCGTAAAAGGAAATATCATTAAACCCATGATACAGATAAGAAAACAGAGGCCTAGCACAGAGGTGTGCCTGAGTTTACCACACTGTACGTTGTCAGACCTGGGATGAGACCCAAGTCCCGCAAAGCCATTCTCGGCTGCCACCCCCACCACTGTAATCTCTCATCTTTCTCCCTCCACTTCATCTAATTCCCACCATGGATGAAATAGTCCCCATCCCACCCACCACTCCCCTGAGCCGTTCCTCACTCCTCCCCAGGCCCCCAGCCCCCCAGCCTGTATCAGATTAAGGAGCTTCTCCAGATGAGATGGCCTCCTTGTTGTGGAGAGCGGGTTTGCACTCTGGGCACCAGACGGTCCCTTGCTGTGTCTAGCCCAGAGTCTAGGACCCACGAGGGGCACAGCAAACATGCACGGAAGGAGCAGCCTCATTCTGCACTGAGGCACTGTTTTCCTTCTTCAGAACCCACATCGATGAAGAAGGTTAATAAAATCTACTGATGACGCCATGCTTGAATGCGAGACGGACCACCTGCGAGCCAGGTGAAACCCAGACTCTGCGGGGTGGGGCTGCGGGTTTTGCATTTCGCCCAAGCTCCCAGGTGCCCCTGCTGCTCGTCCTGGCCTCGCCCTGCCACCCACCGATGCCTGCTCCCCGTTCTTGAGCTCACCCCTGAGCAGAAGAGCTCATGAACGTTTTGGACCTCTTCGAACCTCTGGCCCACGACATAAAAACAATTAATGGACCCATTCTAGGTTTTCTATTGGAAGGAGTCATCTGTTACAGTGGGGGATTTTCCTCTGCATTTTTAGAAATGCCAGGAAGTAAAATTTTCAGTGTGACTACCATATCCTCATCTGGGGCACTGCGAGCTCACCACAGTTAGACCTCCGAGAGGACCCGGGGCTCCCCGGGAAAGGGGCGAAGCTCAGCCTAGGGTAACACTCTAACTTCTCAAAACATGATACCATTTATTTTGGCTTTGGCACATTTAAAAAAAAAAAAAATTCCCTCCTACCACACACGCACGCACACGCACGCACACACACCCGGCTTTCGGTTCACAATGAATGTGTGGGTCTTTCTGTGTCTCTGTCGCGGGGGCCAGGGGAAGGCCCGGGGGACAGAGGCGGGGCCGTCCCTGCGCGCCTGAGGGACGTGCCCCCTGCACTGCCAGTGGGTCAGTGCCCTGCCAGCCCCGGCCGGTGAATCACGAAGCCCGCGTCCTTTCCCAGTTACTGTAGCTCTCGGAGCTCACTGAAAAACCAGTAGCAGCTGCAGGAAATGGGTAAGAGCACTGACCACAGATCAACTGTAGGACTCCACAGAGCAGCGGCAGATAGACACTGGGACAGGAAGTGGCGCTGTCAGGCCGCAGCCCCACGCCCGCTCACGGGGCACTCCCGGGCTGCCGTCGGCTGCACACCCCCGATAATGCTCGGGCCACAGCTGCAGGGTGGCGAGCAAGAGCAGAGCGTGGCCAGCCGGGCACCGGCCCCCAGCACCCACCCCACCCCGCCCAGTGGTCAGAAGGAGAAAGAGACACCAAGAAAACCCCTGGCTCGGGGGTTCCAGAGGCTTCTGTCATCAGCCGGGGGTGGGGGGGTTCTTATCATCAGCCCGGGCTGTGCTCTGGGGATCAAGTCGGCTGCCACCCTTGCACGTCCTGAAGCAGGGTCCCTGCAGCCAAAACACCCAGCTCTCAGGAGGAGAGGGACCAGGCCCCTGGAGAATGTGCTTCGGGAACTGCTGCCTCTCCGAGTTACAGACCCACGTTTTCACATACTCCCCCAGCTTTTTAGCCAATTCAAAGGACAGATCTGACATTCGTAATGACGGCAAACACCCTAGCCAGGCACTGTGCCAGCTCCTTCCATACGTGACCCCATTTAATGCTCACAGACCTCCTAGGAAGTAGGTCAGATTTTCCCCCACTTTACAGATGAGCAAACTGAGGTTCCGGGGGTTAAGTACACCTTGCCCTGGGTTGCAGAGTTTATAAGGGGCAGTGCCCAGGTTCACGACCGACTGCAGAGACAGGACTGATATCCTCTATTCATAGGGAGCCATGAGGTGTGGAAGCGAGGGAAAGAGCAGGTGAGCAAAGCCTCTAGCTGAGTGCCTGTGGTCAGCTCTAGGAACATCCTCCCAGGGGCCCAACAGCCCGGTGAGACGGGGCCCAACCTCCTTGCACCCCAAAACAGACCCAGGGGTTCTTCCAGGGACCTCCAGGTCAGGGTGGTGACCCAGGTCCCACTAGCCCCTCACTTCTCTGTGCCGGGCTTCCTGAAAAGCTGTGGTGGGAACTCCAGGGTCTACACTGGAAACTGAGAACCAGACTACAGCCTCAGGGGGAGGGGCTCAGGGGAGAAGGGCTATCCTGAGCCCTCCTAGGGCCTTCCTCAGGCTCTCCCTGCAGGCAGCACCACTGCGGGGAGTTGGGCGGGGGTCCCTTCCAGTCTCTGAGAAGCAGCTAGGTGCACCTGCCCCTCTGGCAGGAGTGGCCCCCCCTGCTGGCACCCGGGGCCATCTCTCAGGGTAGCAAGACAGGAGTTCAGCTGGGCGACTGACTCACCCTTGTTCCTGGAACTGTCTGAAGGCGGGAGAGGATGCTGTGGGTAGGTTCTAACTGTATCATCTGGGCTGGGGCCGGTAGCAGATGGTCCTTACAAAAAAAAAAAAAAAAATACTTCCATGTGGGCTTAAAATAGCACAGTGCTCACCATCAGCTGAATGGGGAAATGTACGGGCCAGTCCGTCACGTGGGGGTGGGCGCGGCTGGCTGCAGGTTGGGACACAGGGCTCAGGCTCCTCCAGCCTGGAGGGCAGAAAAGGGAAGCCTCGGGCACCCATTGTCTGCCTGGCCTCGTGTTAGGCAGGTGGTGTACGCAGCCCCCCTCGAGCCCCGTGACCATCCTGAGCCCATGTGACCCAGTCAGGACCTTGAGCCCCAGCGAGGACCTTGAGCCTGAGACACTCAGAGTGGGCACGGTGACAGCAGAACGCAGAAGCAAGACCACAGGCCCTTCCGAGGCTGCCCTGGGGTAAATCTCAGGCCTGCCACTCACTACTGGTGCGCCCGGGGCCCCTCCCCTTCCTTCACCTCACTTTGTGTATCTCTAAAACCGCGTGAACAGAGCGACGTCCCACCAGGACGGTGGAGGGTCTCTGCCAGGAGCCGTGTACAGGCATGTGGTCTCCAAACGCACTCACAACCCATCAGTCCCTGAGGCGTGAGGGAGCCTCAGCCCTTCTCCCCTTTTCTGAAAATTCCCTTTGTGTCCTTACTTAAACCATGCCGCGTTCTGGCAAGTAGCAGTGGCAGGGTCTGGGTCTCATATTCCACCGTCTGGGCTGATGCCGTGAGCACTGCGGGGAGAGGGGACGACAGGAAAAGGGCCCGCTCGGAATGGTGGCTGGCGGCCCTGACTCCCTCCTGCCCATCCCCCAGAGCTCCACCGACGAGCCCAAGTGGCCTCAGAGGGAAGAAGACCTCCCAAGTGCAGAGCAGATGGAGACCCTCCAAGGGAGCCAGGAGGCCCTCAGGTCACTTGTCCAAAACAGAAGTCTTGCTAAGACGAAGGGTTTCTGCACAGCTCACCTTGAGGTCCTTGGGGGATGAGCGGAGGGCCATGCCCTAAGTGTTTAACAATCGGCTCTGCAGGAGATTGAAAAATAGCTCTGATTTGTGCCAACTCTGGTGATGTCACTGCTTCCCCCGTGGCCAGTGTGGTCCCCGCAGTGGAGCTGGGAAGACACGGCCCGCTGGGCTGCCAGGAGCTCCACCGTCCAGCACACCCCAGCGATGACCGTGCGAGAGGCCCTCGGGGCAGCATGTGAGGGTTAAGATGCATGGACGCTTCAATGAACTCTGTGGTTAACAGTGTCCGATGAAAGCCCCAGTCCACTTCCTAGCTGTGTGGCCTCGGACAACTTACACAACCCTCCTGGGCCTCACGTGTGACGTGAGGACCGCCACAGTACCGGCCTCGTTAAAAGGGCAATTGCTTTGTGGTGATGATCTCTACATAACGGGCTCGTATTTTAGGTGATGTAACTGAGGTCAAACCCGTGGCTCTCCTGGGCATCTCGGGGCTGGAAGGAGCCTGCTAGAACCTCACCCACCCAAAATCAAATCCATACACGCCTCCCCTCAACCCCACATGCCCCTCGCTACTGCTTTCTCTCTCTTCCCTCAACGCTTCTTCAAAGGGCTGTCAAGCCGCCTCCACTTCCTGTCCTCCTGCCCACTTGTCCACCCGCTGCCCCCCTCGAGCCACCACGTCCGCTCTTGCCCACGTCACCAGCGGCCCCACTTTCCAAGTCCAAGACACATTTCTCAATCGTCCTCTTACTCAACTTTCCAGCACCAGTAGGACCTGCTGATCCCTCAGCTTCGGGGACGTGTGTGTCCCTTGGCTTCTGTGACAGCTCCATAGCCTGCTGCCCCTCCCCCCTGCCTGCTGCTTTTCTCTGCCTCTTGGCCTGCATCGTCTTTCTCTAACTGGCCACTCACATCGGGGCACCTCCAGCCTTTGACGGGGTCACGTCTCCCCTTCTAACCTCTCTCTAGGAAAGCTCGCCCACTGCCACAGCCTCTGTTACTCGGTGTCCCTGCCAACCTCTCCCAGTCACCCCGGCCCAGGTTTCCCCTCTGCCCCCACAGCAACACAACTGCAAGTCCATCCCCCCCACATCCCCCTCACTGTCTCAGACACGCTCCCACTCGATCCGTCCAAAACAGAGCTCCTGAGCCCTCCCAGACCTGTTCTGTCTCCCGAGTCTGCAACTTCCTGAATGGCCACCACCATTGGTTCTTCACCGTCCTTTCTCTTGCCCCAGACTAACCTACCCTAAGTTGTTTCCCTCTTGGCCTCTGGCAAACCCATCCACACCGTCTTCCATCTTCACCCCATCCCCCAGCATAAGCCGGCACCATCTTGAGCAAGACCACGGCCACCGAGCTGTCCCTCCACCTCCAGACGCCACCCTCCAGGGCTGCAGAGCCTTCCACATCTCGGATGCGGTCAGGGCACCCTCACTCACGCAGAACGTTCCTAGAACAGAATCCCAACATCCCCACACGGCCTCCAAGGGCCTGCATGCATGACTAGCCTCAGCCTATTCTCTCTCCCTCTCTCTCTCCCCACCCCATCTTCTCTCCACCCCATCCCACCCCACTCCCACCCCTCTCTTCCAGAGCAATCTTCCTCCTTTCAGCCCCAGCACTCACCCCTTCAACCCAATGCCCCATTCACACTTCTGATTTCAGCCTAATCACTGCTTTCTCCGGAAGACCTTCCTTCTTCCCTGTGCCCACCTCTGCCCCCCACCCACACACAGGAGATGTCCCCCTCTGACCTTCCTATACCATTTTCTTCATAGCTGTTAATGAGTTTGGAATTACTCACTTATTTGTGAGGTTAATCGATTAACATTTATCTCTCCCACTGGGCTAGTAATTCCCGAAGCCCTACCCACCCAGCATTCTGAGCAGGGTAATGCTTTACCCTGGGGCATTGTCCGTGAACTGCAGGAGGGCCCGGCCCCATCTACCAAATGCATGTGGCACTCCCAGCCTTTGTGACACCAGGGAAAGCCCTTCCACACAGCCCAGCCCGGGAGCCGGACCCCCAGCCTCCCTCCCTAGACAGTATAGACAGTGGGGTGGGGGTGGGGGGGGGAATGGGAATGCTTCTAGGTCTGCCCTGCCCCCGTGGATGGCCCAGTACACGGTGGATGAGTGCTTGGGGCTCCAGCCTGTGGGTTCTTGAACAAACCATGCTGACCGCCATGGCAGGTGCTAATAAGGCATTTGCAGTGGAGGTCCAAGAGGCCATCTGGCCTATGGCGGGACTTGACAGTGAGCCTCATCTCCCTGGAGACAGTCACCTCGTGGTGCCTGCTCAGAGCTCAGGCAGGCAGGCCCACGGTCAGCCCCTTCTCGTCGTCTCACCATCTATGGCGCTCGGGGCAAAGGGTGACAAGGTCGATCCTCACTGGACCATGGGCCCAGAAGTTGCTGGTACCTCTCCTCTGCTTGTCAGGATCTTTGCCTCC
The DNA here is from genome assembly GCF_017311325.1 of Ursus maritimus. NCBI lineage: Eukaryota > Metazoa > Chordata > Mammalia > Carnivora > Ursidae > Ursus > Ursus maritimus. Next base: position 3,739,858 of record NW_024426774.1, on the reverse strand, counting down.
CTCCCTCCCTGCTGCCAAACTTCCACACAGGCCTGCCCGCAAGCTGACTGCCAGGAACAACCAAGCCCACATGCACACACGGCCATCTGCAAGAGCAGGCATGGCGGGCAATGGGTACTGCCTGAGATCCAGGCCCCGACCTCGGACTCCTGCTGCCAGGCTCCGCCCCTGGCTCTCGGCTTTGCGCTTCCTCTCACAGGATGAGCCTCTTTCCCCACCATCCAAATCCCAATCACTTCAACCAGATCTGCTGAACTTTCACTGAGTCAGCGGAATTCACATTGGGCTTCACGCTCCATACATGCGACAGGCATCTGTCAGGCACTCCCTTTGAGTCATCGGGACCACCCTGGCAGGGACCTCCATGTTCCCCCTTGCAGCCCTCTCTCATCGTGCATGTGCGCATGGCCCAGCTGGCATCTCATGTACGCTCACTTAATTAGTATAATGGGAGTGCTTCAGGGTGCCTGGGTGACACAGTCCCTTAAGTGTCCGACTCTTGATTCCAGCTCAGGTCATGATCTCAGGGTCGTGGGATCAAGCCCCACATCAGGCTCCACACTCAGCACGGGTCTGCTTGTCCCTTCCCATCTGCCCCTCTTCCCCTGCTCATACTTGCTTTTTCTCTCTCTAAAACAAATAAATAAAATCTTAAAAAAAAAAAAAAAAAAGACTGCTTCGCACCTGTTCTGTGCTGGGACTGTGCTTGGCCCTGGTCACACAGTAACTATTAACTCCACATGTCCTTCTCTCTGTGTCAAGCACTCCACAGAGTCCTGGAGGCACTTCAGAGTTGGGAAGAGTTTCTATAGCTGAGACCGTGAGAGGACAAGTCAGAGGGTTTCAAATGGAAAACAAGGGTATAAAGTCCAGACAAGATGCCACAGACGCTGCAAGCCTGAGAGGCTGGCGTGGGGAGAGCAGTACCGTAGAGATTGCAGAGGGATTAGCATCAGACAATAATCACAACGGCAGGTAATACTGACTGAGTCCTAACGATGTTCTGATCGACGTATAGGGACTGTCTTCCTAACCCTCACAGTCACCCACCACAGCTGTTACCCTTGCTCTCATTTTACAGATGAAGAAACTGAGACACACAGAAGACATCGGCTTAAGGTTGGGCAGCTTGTAAACGGTGGAGCCAGGACATGAGACACCCAGTCTGGCCTCCCACAGTGCTCTTCGACACCACCAAGAGGATCCGGGTGTATAAACTATCTGTGGCTGTGTAACAAACGTCCCCCCATGTAGCAGCCTGGCACAACAGCAGTTTGCAGTTCCTGTGGGTCAGAAATCTGGGAGTGGCTGGTGGCAGCTCGCACTGCAGCAGCCACTCCACTCACAGTGAGGGAGCAGAAGAGAGGGACAATAGGACAAAGGTCACCATTGACTTGTCCAGTCACGGAAGTGACATCTTGTCACTTTTGCTGATGTCTGTTGTATTCATGACAGGAAAGTCGTCAGGGTCTGGGCCACACCCCAAGGAAGCATGTGGCCTGAGGACATGGACCCTGGGAGTGGGGGCTGCGGGCCACCCCCCAGGCTGCCCACCATGTCGGGCCAGTAGAGGAGACGGGCGGCGTCCATGAACAATGTGAGGCATAAGCTCATTATCTGCCCTTTGGTTCCTCACCCCAGAAATCCTGTGTGTTCTTAAGTAAGAATAATAGCCTCGAAGCTAAAACTTGATTCCCAGCCTGAGAGAATTCTTCCTCCTGTTCTTCCCAGGAACATAGAGCCAAAGAAGACGTGCACTTCTTAAAGATCAGTGGCGCGCTCGGCTATGTAAGGAAACACAAGTGTATTTCGCTGGCGTTGGGCTAAAAACTTGGCAGCAGCTTTCACTCCCACCCCCTCGCCATACGACTTCAGTTGGTCCCCCTAGAGTGCTTCTTTCTTCATCTTTTTCTAATGAAGAGACACCCCAGTGGTTCCGAGGCTACAGTTTCTCCTTCAATCACTTCCAAGCATCGCCATCAGCATCGCCTTCTGAGAGCCCCGACGCATACAGGCCCCAGCACCACTCAAAGACCACCTGTGGCTCCAAACTCAGGTCTGGAGTTCAAGACCTTCAATTCTGCAGCCCCAACCTGCTCCCTACACATCTCCTTTGTTGGTCTGCATGCGTTGAATCTTCCTGCTTCCGGGCCTCCACTCACCCCACTTCCTAACCCTTGAATGTTTTTCCTGCTCCTCTTCACCTACTCAAATCCTGGCCACCCTTCAAGGTCAACTTCATGCTCCATCTTCTCAACGAACTTCTCCAAGACCACTCCAGCCATCCAAGGCTGGGCTTGGCGGGAGGCAGCGTGTGTTCAACGGGATCAGCTCAATAAAAATGCTCGCCGAAGCAGCAAACTACTCCAGGAGAGTTGTCTGAGTTTTCCTCCCTAAACCCACAGCCCTGTCCTCATCACCACTACGTGCTTACTCCCTCTGGGTCAGCCTGGACTCAGCCTTCTGGCTCACGTGGGCAACAGTCCCCAGCATCCTTCTGTATGGACACTGGCTACTACCCAGCCCCATGTCATAGGAGATGGCTTTCTCTGGGCCCCGCACATCTCCCGCTGCCCGGACATTCCCAGTTACACTGAGCACTTGGATTCAGCCCTGAATCCAGAGCAGGGCAGAGACACAGTAAATATTATCAGGAATGAGGAAGAAGGGGAAACCTTTCATTGATTGGACTCCCCTGCAAAAAAAAAAACAAAAAAAAAAACCACCAAAGATGCTTTACTCTCTTTATTTCTTTAGTGCTCAGAAATACAAAGACATCTTTCCACTTGGAAATCTCACAACATAAACTCAGTCCTATCCTGACAGGGAGGAAAGGACGGGGGGCGGGGGTGCAGAGGTCCACTGCTTGATCCGAAGTAGCTGCGGAGCCACGGAAGCTAGGTGCCTGAGGCCCCACGTTCCAACAGTCCGGGGTGACGCAGGCAGGCAGCAGAAGCAGGTGCAGACAGGACAGGCCGACGTGAAACAGGCCTGCTGTGCGCGTCGTGCGCGTCGGGGGCACCCACGCTCCCCGAGTCGGCGTGGCCCCCGAGTCTTCCTGGTAACGCCTCCCGTTGCCCCGCCGCGGTGCGCGACACCCACGTCGCTCACTGCACATTCACTCTTGAACTTTATGTTCTGCTGTTCTCTTTTCGCACATTGTTCAGAAATAAATGCTGGTGCCCACATTACATTTTGCTTTTAAATAGCCTGCCGCAGAGGAGACTTGCCCAGTGCTCTCTGAGCCACGCCAGGCGGGATCCAGGCCATTTGCACGGAAGGCAGAAGTTGGAGCTGGTGCGAGTTCACGGGTAAGGCACGTGGAGGCCTGCCCTTGCTCCTGGCACAGCCGTCGCCAACCAGGGGGCTTGAAGGGAAGTCTCTTAACTGTTCTCAATTAAGGCTGGCTTTTCTAAAAAGCACCCTATGCCAGGCTTTTTGGTCTCAGGACCACTTCATACTCCTAGAAATTACTGAGCATCCTTAAGGAGCTGGCGTTCATGTGAGCCGTATTTGTGAAGATATTTACTGTACTAGAAATTAAAACTGAGAAAGTTTTTGAATATTTCTCAATTTGTATCAAAAAATCACAATACAGATTCATTACATATTGGCATAAATTTTACATTTTAAGAAAAATAACTGTGTTTTCCAAAGCAAAAAAATAATAGTGAGCAGAATGGCAACTCTTTATTTTTTCCCAGGCCCCCTAAATGTCTGAATTATTGAGAGATAGCTGGATCCCCACATCAGCTTCTGCTTTCAGTCTGTGCATTTTGTTAAGCTGAGGAACGTGAAGAAAACTCAGCCTCATATATGTAGCTGGAAAAGAGAGAACAACTTCGTAATAGGCTTTTCAGATCGCTGTGGCTATTCTTCTTTGATACGACACCAAAACTCAACAAGTGATACTCTCTTAAAGGTTACTTGCAATAAAGAATCTGAAACCATATCAATTAATTTTGCAAACACTGTTTCACTTAAACCCACTATCGTGCACCTTGAATATTGCTTTTACCTCTTCATGAATTTGCAACACCATGCATTGGTCATTTGGAAAATATTGATTCATTCAGCTGTGAAGATCTAATGATATGTTGACACATTTCATTATACAACCTCCGGAAATCATAGCATTAACATAACCACTAACCTCACCAGAAAAGTCTGAATCAGGAAGCTATCAAGCTCACAGGAGTGGATACAAGTTTTCTAAAATTCTAATTTTCACTTGGAAGTTTTAATTGTACAACTGGCAACAAATATTGTCAGTTATTTTTCTTGAAGAAACAGGCTCGCTCCATTTATTTTCAAGAAAATGTATGCAAAACACCCAGATCTGAATCACCTAGTTTGTCTGTCAATTGTCCTTCCATAAACAGCACGTTGCAGGGAAAGCCTGGACGAGAAAACCAGCCCCTTGCCAATGATCGGCGACGTCTGGCCACGTGAGCAGAACTTAATTCATACCTCGGAAGCAATTTCACTCGGGGGAAGAAAAGTTTTTTTCACAGTGTTGGCAAACATTTTTGTTAATGTATCCAATCAATCAATGGTGATCTTAAAAGAAATGTTACAATTTTTCATGGAATCAAAAATCAGTGAAACCATTTTGATCATTTAATTCTTCTTCATTTAGTGATATTTTTAAAAGTCGATATAACGCTTCCTTCACCCTTATTTTTTTTTTCTGCCTGAGGTGTGGGAGAATGGCGAGGGGGCTCCATGTGGCCACGGACCCTGGTGCCAGGCTGCCAGTATTGGAATCCCGGCTCTCTCGCTGCTTAGCCATGTAAGTAGGACAAGTTTCCAATGGCTCTATGCCTCAGTTTCCTCATCTGTGTAATGGGGCAATTATAAAGCATCTGCTGGGTGGTGTTGCTGTGAGGACCAAGTGAGCTCTTGACAATGATGATGTCGCTAGAGGCATGTTACCACCCAGGTAGGCAGGCTGCATCCCAGGGCTCTGCGCTTGGTAGGAAAGCCTCCACGACTGGCTGGCTCTCCCACCCCCACCCCAAAAGCAGCATGACCCCTGTCTTCGGGGACAGCATGTCCAATAATCTAGAAGAGTTCAATAATAGACAGCCCTCCTAGCTCTCTCCTCCTCTTGTCAGTGAGGGGTGACAGGAGTGAGGAGCGAAAGGCCCAGCAATTGGCCCAGATACCCGAGCCCTTCGGTCTGGAAGCTTCACAGGGCTGGGAGAAGATGGTGGTAGGGGGTGCCCAGGACCTTGTGATCCAGTGATCTGCCATCATCACCTTCCAACGTGGGCATGTGTGACAGGATAGGTGACCTGGGGAGTGCCCACAGGCTCTGGTCCAGCAGCTGAGCATGAGGCAGGAATGACCTAGGGGGCGGTCTGTGGAAGCTCCCACCACAGGAGGCACAGGCTCCATGCGTGGAAGGTGACGCACCAGCCCACCCAGCCCAGGGAGGGCCTCCTCACATGGGAGCAGTAAGGGACTCTCCCCGGGGTGGGGACCCACTGCAGAGCAGGGGCAGACCCCATCCCACAAGGCACAGTGCTCGGGAACAGGCCTTGTGGGAAAGGGGCAGAGGGTAGAAGACAGGCTGCTGACCATCTTAACCTTAGACTCTCAGCCAGGAGTGGAGTCAGCACAGGTGACTCAAACAGAAAGTACCTACAAAACAGGTGAGAACACCTAGAACCAAAACACACAGCACGCACGTGAATGTGTGATCTGGGCAGTCAGGCGCAGCCATGCAGCTGCTCACTGTCCAGGAAGCCCTTCTGGTGTGCTCTTACCTGAGGCCTGTCCTACCCAAGGTTTCACTCACAAGGAACTTTGGTGACCCTCAACTTGCAGTAACCTTAGACCCCGTCTGAATTTCTTTCACAAGAGATCTTTGTCAACATTGCCTACCGCTGTTTTCCTACTGAATGGGAGAAAATATTGCAAGTCATATATCTGATAAGGGGCTAATATCCGAAATATATAAAGAACTCATGCAACTCAATAGCAAAAAACAGAAAAACAAAACAAAAGGAAAAGAAAAAAGAAAAAAATCCAATTAAAAGTGGGCAGAAGATCTGAGTAGACTTTTTCCAAAGAAGACCTACGGATGACAAACAGGTACCCAGAAAGATGCTCAAAGTCACTCATCATAATGGAAATGCAAATCGAAACCACAATAAGGTATCACCTCACACCTGTCTGAGTGGCTGTTATCAAAAAGACTAGAAATAACAAGTGTTGGCAAGGATACGGTGAAAAGGGCATCTTGGTAGGGAATATCACCTATTCATTGAGGTCACTGTGGAACACAGTATGGCGGTCCCTCAAAAAATTAAAATTAGAGCTGCTCTATGATCCAGTAATTCCACTTCTGAGCATTCCTCCAAAGAAAATGAAAACACTAACTTAAAAAGATGCACCCCCATATTCTTTGCCACATTATTGACAATTGCCGAGACATGGGAGCCAGCCTAAGTGTCCACCGATGGATGAATCAGTGAAGAAATTGTGATATACCCCGGCAGTGGGATGTTATTCAGCCATAAAAAAGAATGAAATCTTGCCATTTGCCCCATGAGTGGACCTCCAGGGCATTATGCTAAGTGAAACAAGTCAGAAAAAGATAAATGATCTCTCTTACAGGTGGAATCTCAGAAAAAAATTAATTAAAAACCCTGCCCTCACAGATAACCAAGCTCATAGAGAACAGATTAGCGGTGGCCAGAGGTGGGGAGTAGGGAGGAGGAGAATTGGGAGAACTGTTTTTGGTATTTTGTTTGCTTGTTTAAATAAATTGGGGGGGGGAAGAGCCCTCCCCTCGAGAATCTGACACTATAGCTGGGAGAGACAGATAATGAACAATAAACAGAATAGTAAGTAATTATATAACATGTTCGAAAGCGCCATAAAAATCTACGGACACAGCACAGAGATTAAGAGTCTGCAGTGCTAAACGTGGGCAGGTTTCACTGAGAAAATGACATTTAAACAAAGATGTGAAGGAGGTGAGGTGGTTGTCTGTGTGACTGTCTGGGGAAAGAACCCTCCAGACGGAGGAATGGCCTGTGCCAAAGCCCATGGCGGACACTCACCTGAGCAGAGGAAGAGCAGAGAGGTCAGTGTACCTGGAACTGAGTTAGCAACAGGGAGAGGATGGGGGATGACAGGGTGCCCAGCCCATGTGGGGCCTTCTAGGACATTACAAGGGCTTTGCCTTCCACTCACGGATGAGTGAGAAGGGAGGGCAGGGGCTCTGGAAGGTCTCAAGCCCAGGACTTGTAACAAGATGATCCGCGGGCCATCACTGAACTAGCCAAGCCCAGCGGCAGGAAGACCAGGGAGCACTACTGCAGTCACCCAGACCAAGGAACATGGTGGCACCGGCCAGGCGGTAAGTGCCAGAACCTGCACGTGGTTTGAACACTGGTTCAATGGGATTTTCTGGCTTTCTCCATTTGGGGAGAAAGCATTCACGGTGGGGTTGGTGCAAGTAAAAAAAAAAAAAAAAAAAAGTTATTCACTAACAATCATATTAAAATGGTATTCCAAAAAAAACCCCAATGATGGTATTATTTTTCACCCATCATGTTGACAAAAACACTGAGAAGCATATAGAGAAAGAAGTACTATTATCCCATCTGGGAATGTAAATAGGGGTCGTCTTTCTGGAGAACGATTTACTGAATCTACCAACATGTGATATCCCACACCCTTTCACCCGGCACGCCATTTCCAGTTGCCTGCCCCACAGAAACACACCCACGTGTCCAAACGTGCAGGAAAATGTTCACAAAAGGACAGTCGCTGCCACAGTGTCTTTAAAGCAACCAACTGAAATAAACCCACATGCTTATCGATAAGTGATTGGCCAAGTAAACTGGGGGCAGACACACTACAGATTACCACCCATCCTTCAAAATAATGAGGTACATACGCACCTACATCTGTTAAGGAAAAGGCCTGGGAGGTGCCCTGAATTGCCTGTCGGGATTACTTACAGGAGAGGGCAGGTTGAGCAATAGAATTAGAGGAGCATTATGTCTTTTTGTTCCAGGTCGTTCTGCATTGTCCTTCCCTTACAGGTGTAAGAGCAAATCCAGGCATGATTTGTGTGATTGTCAATGTACGCTTTTAAGCTTAGACACTAGAACATTTAAGGCCCCGTCCTGAGTGCCCACAGTCCGCAATCACGGAATCTCGGGACACAAACCCCCCCCCATCTCTGTCATACCCTCTGCCAGAGGCCAGTTTTTCATGCATTTCATAAAGCTAAAGCTTCAGGCTCATTACTAACCTAGGTCCTTTTAAAATAAGTAGTCATTTTGTGTAGCTAATACTACATCTTAAATTTTGTATTTTCATCTTAAAGAGGAGTCTAAAAGTGTAAGCCCCATAAACCTGCACCTGCCCTCACAGCTGCTCACCCTGGTGTCACAGCCCCGCCCGGGGGCAGGACGGCAACATCTCCCACGAAAGCCCTTTGCAGGCCTCCCTACAGACTGAGTGGTGACAACAAGCAAAGGTGGAAAGGGGAGCTAAGAACCAATCCCCCCAAAACAAAGAACAGCCAATGGGTAGACATAACCTCGGTGAGACCCCAGAGTCCTTTTCCACAGCGTGCTGAGAAGCTCGAGCAATGTTATCGGAGACGCCATGAGCCTGGAGGTCAGACCAGGAATGAACACAAGAGAAATAGGAAGGGAAATTGAAAGAAAGTCAAGACAGTCCCTAAAATGAGACCCATAATTAAGGAAACTGTTCTTTAGAGTAGAGAATCTTTCAGCCACAGAAACCCAGAAAAACAGGGAGCCAGAAAAGAAGCAGGTCTGTCTCAGGAATGCATTTTAACTCTCCGGTCCCCATGGCCAGCGCCCCTTGCAACAGAGATGGGGGAGAGAAACGCTCTGAAACCGAATGTCACTAAGCATTCACATATGCTAAGCTGCTCCCTGGCTCCGATCCCACAGTCACCAGGCAACCGCTGGATTAAGGAGTTTGCCAGGTAGATTTCCCCACACAGACTAGGGTAAGCGCAGGACTCAGCTCTCTGGACCCTTCGACAGATGGAGTTCTCACTGTAAAACAACAGGCCGACACCCAGCATAGACATCAGTGCTGTGAGTGTGGCTAATGTGAGTCTGCCCCAGAGACAGGGATTTGGGATTTGTCGCACAGCCAGTCCAGCCCCCCGGACCGTGAGCATGTGCCCACGGCCCACATGTGGACTGCTGTGTGACCTTTCACACAGCTGTCATCCAAATTAACCGTGTGCAAGCTGAGTTGTGCACTCAGCGACACGCCGTGGCGGGGTGGTACCGCTGGGTCCACACCAGTGGGATTACATGCAGCTGACTGGCCACCATAGAAGCCAGCTGGCAAGTCTGCGACATGGTGTGACAAGGCAGCCCAGATCTGAGGTCAAAGCCAGCTGTTAGCTGGTGTGTGGCTACCTAGGCTGGGGTCCATGTCCTGATAGGTACCCACAGATGGCGACCTCCTTTCCCTCCCCGTCCCTGCTAGAAACTGTCACGGGAAAGGCAGGAGGCAGCCCCTGGCAGGTGTCATGTGTTTCTTATCTCCAACAAAAGGAGTCCTAAATGCTGGGCAGGAAATCGCATCCCTGGGGCAGAGCTGTCTTCCAAGAGTGACTCCATCCTCCATCCGTGGATCTTTGCATCTGTGATCAGGAGATCGAGTGGGAGAACAAGAGAGGGGCCTGCTCTGGAGTCTGGAGACAGTGGCTGCCTTCCGGGCCTTGCCAAGTAAAGAGAACAGAAATAGCGGGACAATAACCATACAGGGTGAGCGCAGAGCGGGCACCTGAGAGAAAGTTCGTGGGACAACGTCAGTGATGGGTCGTGGCTGGGTCCTGGTTAAAAACCATGATGGAGGGACGCCTGGGTGGCTCAGTCAGTTAAAAACCATGATGGACAGCTCTGCGGACAGCAGTGAGATGCCGTTCCCCACCAGAAATGAGCAGCACTTCCTGAGACCTGGTTCCTTCTGTTCTCATAAGCAGGGGCATTTTTTTTCTTCATTCAAAAGAAACAAAATACAGAAAAATCAAAGAACAGATGCAGAAGCCATGAAACACCAAAAGGAGGATTTGCATCTGCTCAAGGGGACTCATTGGCAGGCCAGGCCCTAGCGGACCAGGAGACCCGGGGATACACGTCTCTAGAACAAGATGTGAGGGCGCTCCAGCTGCAACATCTGTCACCCCACTGATGGCCAGAGTTGACCGGGCTGATCTGGCTGGCTAGGCAGGTGACCCTTCTCCCCTCACTGCTCCATGTGCGTCCCTCCCGAAGCTACTCTGTGGGAGAGGGTGACCTTCCCTGAGAAAGGAGGACCCTTCTGGGGTCAAGGGTATAGGAGCAGCTGCGCCCCCTGCTAGAACCTCCCAATAAGCCCTTCAGGGCCCTTTGTAGGAGAGAGTAGGGTAGTCAAGCTTCCACGACTCCAGACACAGCCAGATGAGGCGCGGCAGGCCCCTCGCGCCCGGACTCACTCTGGCCCCCACATGCCCAGCTGTCTCCACGGCACTAGATGCCTGGAGCCCAGTCTGCCATGCGTCCAGCCTCCCCCCTGACCCCTGAGGGCCAGGGCCGCCGGCTCACGCACGTCCACATCTCAGCACCCACCCTCCACCTCCTCGGGACCCTCAGGGCACAGCAGACGGTCCGCGAGCACTTGTCATGTTGAAATGACCTCGTGGCCTGCTACGGATTCTGCTCCTCGTGGGACTTTTTTCTAATCACCTTCAATTCTTGAAAAGACCTCAAACTTTCAACTGTGTGCTGTGTGTAGATTCTGTCCCTCTGAATATAGGCGATGGTTTCCCCATCTCACCCGGTCACCTGAGGCACAAAATAAAATCAGCTTTGGAAACCAGAACCCGGAAGGAGAAGACCCCTCACTAAAATCTCCCAAGAGGGGCCTTGCTTACCTTCCACAACCATAAATCGTAGGCAAGCAGCCTGAACCATTGTGCTGCGTGCTTCCAAACAGACAACCTGTCACCATAGCAATACTCACATCTGTCATTACCTCAGAGAGAGAACACCTTTTAAAAGAAATCTACTTAGCAACATGTCATGTTAACTTCTGTGCTTCTTACGGATTCGCTCAGGAATCTAGGTCTGAGTGCCCTGGGATAAGGGGTGCGTCTGTGAACAATCTAGAAGGCACGGCCACAGCCCAAAGTGGCCTCTTCCTCAACCTGTCCCCACCTGTCCTTGGATGATTCAGGTACGGGGCCTCCCTGAAGCCAGAGCGTAAGCCCGTTGTTATGAACATAATAGCTGTCACCTTGGCCTTGTGCATGCAGTCTCTAAATCCTCAGGTCAGCCTACGCAGCAGGCGTTCCCCCCCACCGAGCGATGAGGAGCTGCGCTCCTGCACCCCCCGCCCCCCGCCAGTGCAGCCTGCTGCCGCGATGACATCACAAGCCACACCTGGCTCCCAACACACCATCCACACCCTGTGNATCTGCAAATTTTCCCTACAACTCAGAAAAGAGGATTTTTTTTTTTAAATCATCTCCATTTTACGGAAGAGAAAACTATCTTGGAGAAGTGAAGGCTCTTGCCCAAGCTCCCTCGAGAGGACAGGTAGGTGCAGAGACACAGGCTCCCCTCCTCAGTGGGAGCCTCGGTCCACCCCTCTCTGAGCCCAAGAAGAGGCCACCCAGAGCCTTCTCCCACTTGGTTTCAGAAGAAAGTCCAGACTCTTGCACTGGCTAAAAATCTTCCCAAGCAGGCTAGTCCATTGGCTAGGCCCTCAATTCTTCCAGACCTTACGTGGCACTTTCTTGTCTTTTAGGGAAATAAGGATGAAGGAAGCATGTGTGGGACTTTCATGCCCAGGAGTCTCCTGAAAACCTTGTCAAAATGCAGATGCTCACTGGGTAGACTACGAGTGGCCTGAGAGGCTGCATTTCCAACCAGCTGCCAGGGGAGGCTGCTGGTCCTCAATCACACCTTTAGGGAAAGGGGAGAAGGCTCCTCAGTTAAGAAGAAAAGATGCACTGTAAAAAGATGGGGTGTTACCCCCAGGACAACCCAGGACTAAAGCAGGCTGCGTGTTCAGACCTCGTGCTGCTAAGGAAGTCTTAGAGCACAGGAAGAGAACCCGGCTCCTGAGGCTGACTTCTAACCTTTAGGAGACTGACTCTATACCAGGAGCCCCTCTCAGGCTCAAAGCCACTACTGATAGTAGGTTATCTTCATTCCTGACCCCCCAGGGCCTGGCCTACACTTGGCATATGCTAGATGCCCAATAAATATGGAAGGAAGGAAGGAAGGAAGGAAGGAAGGAAGGAAGGAAGGAAGGAAGGAAGGAAGGAAGGAAGGGGAGGGAGGGAGATTTGGTTAAAAAAAATTGACTTGCATCAAAGAAGACTCTGAGGTGTGATCTATTTTATAAATTATGTAATGCTTGGACTGTCCAAGACGGGCACAGAATGGCTACTCCATTCCCAATAATTAACTGATAGAAAGAATTCAGTCTTGCTCATGAAGTTGTATGCATTTCTGTCACTCCATGGGGTCTAGAACCTACCTTGCATATACTAACTACATCAGCCTTCTAAAACCAAAGAAACTTCTGGATTTTGGAAAGATGTAATTTTAGGACCTGTGATAGTTATTTGTGTGTCAGTTTGGCTGGGCCCAGATATTTGGCCAAACATCATTCTGGAAGTTCCTATGAAGATGTTTACAGATGAGATGAACATCTAAATTGGTGGATTTTGAGGAAGCAGATTGCCCTCCATAATGTAGGTGGGCCTCCTCCAATCAGTTGAAGGGATGAAAAGAATGAAGACTGATGTCCCCCAAACAAGAGGGAAATTGGCCAAAGACGGCCTTTGGATTTGAAATGCAACATCAGTTCTTCCCTCGGTCTCCAGTATGATGGCGCACCTTGCAGACTTTGGCCTTGCTAGTCTCCTTAATCACGTGAGCCAATTCCTTAAAATCTGTCACTTGTCTGCTCACTCTTTCATTCATATATATGTATATACACATATATGTATATATATATATATGAAGAACCCTGGCTAATACAGGGCCAAAAAAGGAACTACATTTTATAGCAGATAGTAAACATCACTTATCCCGAAAGATACTAAAATATAACACAGACTGGAACAGAGGCTGAATATACTCGTGGCTGATGAACTAACAAGTCACAGGACATCTCTAAACCCAGAGGAACATGGGACTATGCCCTCAAAGAGTAACTGTTAAACTCCTACCCCCCACCCCCAACCCCGAATGGATCCTCGGATTACACTTAGAGAAATACTGCAGAACAGGTTTCCTTGGAGGGACAGTCTTGGTCAGAATGAGGGGGCCATTATATTCTAAAATACAATATGAGTTCTCCTCATATGCCCTTCAAACATTAGGCAGACCGTATGAAACCATATTTGACCAACTTTGACCTATAAAAATGACAATTTTGTATAGTTAACCTAATATATCTACTTGTGCCTCATCCTTTAGACCACACTGAATAAAGCCCCATTACACCCAGAGTCCTCTCTCTTACAGAGCCTCTAGAATGTTCTCTGTCTTGCCATCCCACCTACATTGGCAGCAGGGTGGTGCTGTGTGAGGCTGGGGCACACTGCATGGGTGGGGGGCAAGTCACTTCCTCTCCCAAGCCTGGGTCCCGAGCCACGAAGTGCTGGCGCTAACAGTCCTGCCTCCTTGGGGCTGAGGCAGGACCCAGTGAGGGGGTGCCTGGAAGCACCGGTGGGTGCGCCTCTCATTTTAACCTGCACCACTATGAGGGGTCAATGGTGCTCTCATGGAGGCCTCATTCTTTGCTGGAAGGTGCTAGAGAAACACCCCTAATCCTTGTCTCCTGGGACACATGGGCTGCTGGAAACTCTGGGGCCTGGCCCGACCCAGTGTTTACAGACCCTCCTACCCCAAGAAGTCAGAGACCAGAGACCTTCTGAGGGTGGGGCCCTGCCACATTCACTGTCTTCCCAGTGCCTGACATGAGGCCTAAGGCACAGCACAAGGGATGAGTAAGTGAAGAAAGGAAGGAAGGAGAGTTTCGTCCCGCCTTAGACCCCTGCTGACCATTCCCTCCAGGTTACCCACCAGTCTGGTTCATGCACCTGCCCACCATCTTCCCTCTGAGGCTGTAAGGCCAGCTCCCACCCGGTGGAGAAGCCAGCTTCCACCACCCCTCCCTGGCACTGCCACCAACTCACCCATGACCCACGGCTTCTGCCACCCAGATGAGCCCAACTGGGCCCCCACCTTTGCTGGCCCACACAACCTGTACATTCCCAGCCTGGAAACCAGCTCCAGTGTTCACCCCTGAGCACCCTGTTCTTCGGCTGCCTCTGCTCGTCCAAAGCCCGGGGCTGGGTGGAGGGGACCACAAGAGGCCGGGGATACCGCACTGCCATGTGGCCTCTGCAGCCTTCTTGAGGCCGCACGCAGTGACCTGGGGCCGTCCTGTGGGCACTAGCAGCCCACCTTCAGCCCTGCCTCATCCTCCTCACTGGCCTCCAGGAGCCTCGCAGGTCCCGCACTAAAGCACCACCAAGATGGCGAGCCCTGGGCTGCACACCCAAAACACACACTCCTCCCTCCAACCAGGGGACCTGCCGAGTGCCAGGGGCCCCAGACCCTGCGGCAGGAACCCACATGAATGGCCCTGGAAAAGCCGTACTGGGAGGAAGGGTAGAGGGAAGGGGCTGAAGACCATGTTCGAAGAGAGAAGCCACCCCTGGGGACGAGGTGGCATCAACCAGGCGACCAGGCCCAGCTCTGAAGCCAGGCGTGGCGGGAGTGATTTAAGGACCAAGGAATACAACGCTTTACAACCTCAATTAATGATCATTTAAGTGGCAAATACCCTTACAGAAGACTTCCCTTTGGTTTTGCTTAATGATCACTATTTAGAGAAAGTCGTGCCCACACACACACACACACACAGAGCAGATACTGCGTCTGACTCGTGCTCCTGAGGAAGTTCAAGAAGGGGAGAAAAGAAAGATCACTGGAGAGAAGAATCAGCTGCTGAAGCCCAAAACCGAAACATCACCACGAATCTCAGCAAGCCTACGTTCCGGCTGTGACGATGCGACAAGGGCCTGCTCTCCGTGGCGGGGCGCAGGGTCTGCCTCGGTGGCTGACCTAGCTTAGTTTGCTTTACTGTCGCAGCTGGGAGGCTCATTCACCACCAGCTGACTCCTACCACCGAAAGCAAATCGTGTGCGGGGGACAGACCCGCCCTGCAATCGCCACACCGGGGTGTAGGCCGTGGCTTTTAACGCTTCTCCCCCCGGGAATTCCCTCTCCCTGCAGGACCAGGAAGCAGATGTAATCACAGTGGCTTCCCCTTCTACCCAACATCCTAAAGATGGGGGCTCGTGGCCCCTTTGGCTCTTGGGAGGTCCCCGAGGTTAGGGTGGCCGCCTCCGGCTGACCCGAGGCCTGGCTGTCCAGGGCCTGGGAGCCCCGGGTCAGACACAGAGGCCGAGCGGCCCTGCAGCTGACTGCTGCGCATTCGGGGCTGGCTTAGCGAACAGCCCCCCGGGACCCTGCATTCACCGGCACAAAAAGTCATTGGCAGCCCTCAGCGATGCGGGCCCGGCATCCAGACTTTCTCACCGCCAAACAATGCTCGCTCCACACCGTGCGCCTGCTAAGAAGTCCAACATTTCATTAAACAAATCAAGTACGGATTTGGTAGCTTTACCTTCTATAAAGATGCAAGGCTCTTTGCAGCGGAAGGAGCGCTGGCAGCTTAAGTCCTAATCCTTCACACAGCCCTCAAAGTAGCCATAAACCCTGAAAGAAATTAGAACAGGTTGAAGGGAAGTGACAGCCCGGATAACTGAGCCTCACTCTTCTTCGCTCTGTTTCTTCCCTCCTTTGTTTTCCTCTCTCTTTTTCTCCCACCTGTAATGTAGGCCATATTCATATATTTCATACCGTGTAAGCCCTCTGAAATTGCTTCTTGAGCAGGGAGGAAATAACGCCAACATGCGAAATGAGATGAAGTGAACAGGGAGCTGTCGGATCGTCACCTGACCAAGGAGGGAAATCAGGCCCTGATGGGACATCCTTGCCCACGTGCCCCAGGGAGCATGTGCCCCAGGCCAGCGGAGACTGGGCGGTCAGGACATGAGCCTCCCAGGCTCCCGCAGAAGCAGCAAGGTTAGGGACTTGAGCGGGTTTCCAGCTTCCAAGGCTCCTGGCCCTGACAGAGGCATTTCTGTGATGTCGAAGGAACAGCAGTGTCAGGATTTCCTGAGGTGACAAAATCACGCCCACAAAATGAAAATGCACGGTCCTGAGCCCCCTGAGTCAGCGTCTCTGTGTTCTCCACCAAGGATGAAGCCAAGGGTCTGCGCTTTTACCAGGCGGCTCCTAGCTCATGCGACACAAGCACCACTGCCCTGAAAACATCATACGCCCTCCGGTCTCTGCGTGGGGTGACCAGGGCCCTCCCAGGGCGCCCACACCAAGGGTCCTGCACCCCCAGATCTGAGCTTTAGACGCTTCCTTGCTCTGCCTGCCCTTCCCTCTCTGACGCCCACTCCCCTGGGAAGGCAGCTGCAGGGCACCCTGTTTTCTGACCCTGGCCTGATGCCCTGCTCCTAACGCTCCCCTCCCTGCATGAGTCCCACCCCAGTGCCCAGGACATCACGGAGGCCTGACTGGCTCCCCCACCAGCCTGCCAGCGCTGCCCACAGCCTTGTGTTAGCCTTCACTAAGCCTCAGGCAGGGTAGATGGCAAGTAAATGTTTATTGAACAAACAGATGGATCTTTATTACTTTCCTCCAGGAGCTCACTTGCCCCAAACACACAGCTTGTGACAAAACAAAGCCCAACCAGACCTCTTGCTTGATTCCAGTTTGCAAGCTGTGTGCATTTCCATGTCTCTGAGCCTGGTGCCTGCCATTCCCCCTCTTCTCTCCCTCACTGAACGGGAATTAAGCCTCAGCTTAAATGCCATCTCCTCTAGGAACCCTTCTTTGATTTCCCCTTATTCATTCAACAAACATGTCCTGAGTGAACACCCTGGCTCAGGCACTTTGCTGGGCTGAGAACAAGCCAAGAACAGACAGGAGGCGTCCCTGCCTGGACACTCAAGGAGCAGCCAAATGCCACAGTGATACGTGTCCCTAGCCTCTCCTAGTACCTCTTCCAGAGTCCTTCTTCAGAGCCATTTCACTCCTACATCCTAGAATTACACATCACGCACGCAACACGCAAGCACAAAGGCACGGCACAGCGTCTAACAGGCAATGAGCAAGCCCTGAGTCGTGCTCATGAACCCGCACACTTAAAAGGACAAGTTCCTCCAGAAAGGTTTGTTGAATAAACAAAGCATAGAAAGAAACAGCAGGGGGATCTAGGTGAGGCTAAAAACAAAAGCTAACACCACATTAAAACCACAAAGAGATACCATTACACACCGATCAGCATGGCCAAAACCCAGAACTGTGCCAACACCAAGTGCTGGCGAGGACAGGGAGCCACAGCAACCCTCCTGCATCACTGGCGGGAACGCAGAAGGGTGCGGCCACTCTGGAAGACGGTTTGGTGATTTCTTACAAAGTTAAACATACTGTTACCATATGATCCAGCAGTCATGCTCCTTGGTGTTTACCCAAAGGAGTTGAAAACTTACACCCACGTGAACACCCGCACCAGGATGTGGACCGCAGCTTTATTCCTAATTGCCAAAACGTGGAAGCACCCAAGATGCCCTTCAGAAGGTGAGCAGACGACCTATGCAACATCCAGACAGTGGGCTGTTATTCAGCACGATAAAGAAATGAGCTACAAGCCAGGAAAGCACATGGAGGAACCGTAAACGTGTATTTCTAAGTGAACTAATCCAATCTGGAGTGACTACATGCTGCATGATTCCAGCCATATGATATTCTGGAAAAGGTGACACTGGATACAGTGAGAAGATCAGTGGTTGCCAGAGGTTACGGAGGGGAGAGGGGAGGGGTGAATAGGCAGAGCATGAAGGGGTTTTAGGGCCGGGAAACTGCTCTGTATATATGATAATGGTGGACCCACACCCCTGTGCATTTGTCCAAACCCGTGGAACGTACCACACTAAGAGCGGACCATGATGTCAGCCGTGGACTTTGGGTGACGCTGCTAACGACGGGTCACTGTAGGTTCGTCAACTGCACCAAACGTCCCACTCTGGAGGGGGATGTTGATAACGGGAAGGCTGTGCCTGTGTGGGGGCAGGAGATATAGGGGAACCCTCTGTACCTTCCTCTAATGTTCCTGTGAACCTAAAACTGCTCTAAAAATAAAGTCTTTAAAAAGTCTTTAAAGAAGAGCATCCATTATAATAGTAGCCACTCTCTGCCTTACTCTTGCTACTGACAAAACCAAGGTCCGCAGTTAACACACATCAGAGCTGAAAGGATAGCAGCTTCATCCGGGCCCTGAGCCACCGCTCCCCTAGCACCAGCCCGCCTGCCGGTGGGACAGCAGGATCTGGAGCTGGCCTTCCCAGGGCTGCCGAGGGGCTTTAGCTAGCCACAGCATGGGGGCCTGGGGCAGGTCATGCCAGCCGCCTACGACCCACTGATGACCTCAAGAGACAGGAGCTGCTGAGGGCCCTGGGCCACAGCATGTGCAGTCTGGGCGGTGACATCCTGCATAGAATGGGGACTGGGGACAGCGCAGGCCCTGGAGTCCAAATGCCTGGCAGCAAATGTGGGCTTCTGCCTCTAACCAGCACCTTACTTCACTCCTCCATGCCTCAGTTTCCCCATCAGTAAAATGGGGGTAATCATGCTTTCTACATTGTCAGATTGCTGTGCCATCCAGACGAGGTGACGCTTGCAAGCACCCTGCGGAGCTGGGAGGGAGGAAGCCTGCCATGGGAGGCCGCTGTTCTCGCTCTAGCTGTCACTTCTCAAGCCCTGCACCAGACCCGCTGTCTGCTTAACCTCACCCTCACCCCAACTTAGCTTAACCTCACCCTCACCCCAACTCCAAGGAAGCATGACAGTCTCCATGCTCAGAGGACTTCCCTAAGGCCACCCAGGTAACAAGAGTGATCTGGACCAAGGACCCCTGCCTCCAAAGCTGCTGTGTCGCCCTGCCTTTTGGGGTAAACAGTCCCTGTGGAAGGTGCATCCATCCACAGTGAGCAGCCCAGCCTCGCTGACTGGCACATTCCTCGGGTGGCTGTGACCTGGGAACAGTGATGTCCTGGCTGCAAGAGGAGGGTGGGGGAGGCTGGACAGAAAAGCCCCAGGTAATGTAAATGGAAACTCTAACCGACAGGCCTGCACCTGGTGTTTTTGCATTTCCCAAGACAGCTGAAGGGACTGTGTATGAAGCTTCACACCCCGGAGGAAACCCGTCTGTAGCCATCGGGGCGGCTGGACTGGGTCCCGAAGCCACCTTATGTCCCAGCCTAGAAATTTTGTGCGGGAGCTAATTTAAACACGGCCCCTCAGGAGACCTGGAACCCATCTGGGAGAGGCCCTGACCCAATTCCCAGCCAGGAGTAGGGGGTAGGGATGCTCTCTTGGCTCCAGGGAGGAGGCAGCAATGCTCTGGTCCCCACAGGCTCCTGGGGAATTAAAGGGAGACCCCAAGGCCGCTTGTCTGAGCTGCACGTGAGCTATGCCAGGGAAACCACCCCCGGGGAGCCCTGAGGGTCTGGCTCCTTCTGGCACCAACTATGCGGGCAGCATACCCCAAAGACTTGGGCATCCTGCAGGAAGCGGTCCTCAAATAGATGACGTGAGCTGCCCAAGGTCATGCCCAGCTGGAAGAAACGGGACTCAGAGCTGGGCCTGACTCCAAGCCCCTGGCACCTTCGCTGAGCCTATCCGAGCAGGAACCACAGCCACCACAGCTCGGAGAAACCAGCCCAAATGTGTGCCCGGGCAGCGGCCAGCCTCTAGCACAGGGCACAAGCCGCGGCACTCTGGGGAAACCCCAGACACCAGACGACAAGGTCCGTGGCCTTGAACTACAGTAAGTTATAGGGCAAGCAGTGTAACTATGCAAGTGACCAGAGCCAAATTCCTGCATCAGCAGGGCTGGCCCAGCTGTGTCAGACCGACAGACAGACAGGCACGTGCAGAGCAGTCAGGGGCCTGGTGAGGCTGAAGGAGGCCTCTGCAGCTGTGTGGCGGGGGGGGGGGGGGGGCGGGGCGCGCGGCCGGCGGGCGG
>NW_024426774.1:3547435-3719661 GCF_017311325.1 Ursus maritimus | reverse complement strand
GGGGGGGGGGGGCGGCACGGCTGGCCAGCGGGCACCGGTCTGTAAGTGCTGATGCCCGCCCGAGGTGGCCACAGAGGACAAGGAAGTCCTGCGGCAGGCTGAGCCAAGACCAGGCCCCACCACACTGCTCCAGGAAGAAGGTGGCCGGGAGGCCTTCCAAATCCGGTCAGAAATTTTCATTTGAAACAAGAGGCGGGTGGAGAGTGCCCTGAAGGGACACAGACCGCGGCAGTGCTGGACAGACAGCCAGGATCTCACGGAGCTGTGTGTCCCTGCAGGCAGCAGGCACATGAGGGGTTCGGAGGAAGCCCCCCACTGCCCCATTCTGGTAAGCTGGGCTGCAGTGCCCAGATCTGTCCAGCTCCCCACGGTCTGAGCCCCCCTGCTCCCCAGGCCCCAGAGAAGGCAGAGCAATATTCGTTTGACTTACCTACTTACCACTTCCCCACAATAGACTCATGCCCGTCGGGTGTTCCAATTTCAGGAGGCTGCTCAGATTTGAGTTACAAACCGTCCTGCCTCCTGGAACCCATCCTGAGAGGCGCCTCTATGAACAGTAATGGCCCTGACAACTAGTCCCCCAGGAACAAAAAGTCCGCGCACTAAAAAGGCGAATCAAGGCCAGATGTTGACTAAGGGGCTTCGAGGTTAAGAAACCATCTCCAAGTCAACTCACAGCTGAGGTCAGGCAGACAGGACACCTGGCTGTCTCTTCCAACCTGTCCCCCCGAACTGTGCACCCCTTGGCCTCCCAGCCCCTCAAGACTGTGTCTGTCCTTTCGCCAGCACACTGTCCCTGTACTAGGGTCCCTGGTCACCTGGTGGATTCAGAGGGTACAACTTCCAAAGGGGGGGACCCCGGCTCAGCAAGCAGCCTAGAACTTTCGCTCTGACACCAGCACTACACCATCAGGCAAACTGCCAGGAGCAGCACCCACAGGGGAAACGGGCCAGGCAACATGAAAGCAAGAACAAAACCAAAATCGGGTGGGTTATTTTTATCATGCTATAGACTCGCAGCGAAGACCTGACCGCTAAAGGGGCGTCCCAGGCGCTGGGCAGGTTTCTCTCACCCTCTGCCTCTTCCCTCCTTCGGGCCCCCGAACCCCCTCCTAGGGAAACCCAGAAAGTGGATTGGGTCAGAGCAAAACATTCCTCATTCTGCCTTCTCCACAGGAAAACCTAATTAGTTGCCAAATATTCAGAACGGGTAATTGCTACCTGAATTAATAAGGGCAAACAGCCGGCAAGAAAACAGTGGTTTACTATTTCTGAGAGCTTGCCTCTCTTAACCCAGAGTCCCAGGCTCTGCTGGGAGGGACTGGCTCTGGGGAGACACGTCTCCCGCTGGCAGCCTGCAGAAAGGGGGACACGGCAGCCTGGGCTGCCCCTGCTCCTGGGTCAGTTCCAACACTCCGATGGCTAGGAGTCACCCTTTATCTCCTCTAACACA
Organism: Ursus maritimus; assembly: GCF_017311325.1. Taxonomy (NCBI): domain Eukaryota; kingdom Metazoa; phylum Chordata; class Mammalia; order Carnivora; family Ursidae; genus Ursus; species Ursus maritimus. The sequence goes on along the minus strand of NW_024426774.1, from coordinate 3,718,208 downwards.
CAGCACACGTGTGCACACGTACACGTGCCCACTCACCCAAATGCTCATAGCACACACACATACACATGCATGTACCACACACACACACATGCACCACCCGTACCATACGTGCACACATACATGTGCAGCACCACGCATGCACACGCACGCACACACCACACACAGGCATGCACCACCCGTACCATACGTGCACACATTCATGTGCACACTCACACACATGCACACACCACATGCCACACGCTACATACACGCCTATACCACACACACACACCAGGGACATCCAAGGGTTCCAAGGAGAATGCATCAAACCAGATCCTCACGCGGGGTTTTCACCAAGTTGCCCCAAGTTCCTCAGCGCTGACGGGGGGTGTGAAGACCAAACTGAGGGGGTGGCAGGCAGAAGAGAGAGGAAAGGGAAAGTTGAGACGACGCTAAGGAGAAGAAAACAGGCACGTGGGAAGGCCGGTGCAACCCAGTGCACCCCCACCCCCGCACAGGCTCCAGAGTCACGCGCAGAGGGTCCCGGGAAAGCGTGCTGGGCCCCACCATGACCTTGCTGTGTGACCTCAGACACATCACTTTCCCTCTCTGGGCCTGGGTTTCTGCCTGTGTAGAAATGAAGTGACTCTGCACAATCATTTGAACAGTTCTGAGGCGCTGCCCCCCGGGACAGCTTCAGTTCAAATTTGGGGTCATCACGGTCTCCCCGGCCCGCAGCCCCTCCCCCCACCCCTGCTGGAGCACTTACCACAGGACTTCCCCTGCACATGGCAGCAAGTAACTTCCTCTGGGGTGGCCATGGCTCTCCGGAGGTGTCCCGATGTCAAAGGCAGCTTAGGCCAGAGATCTCCAGCCACTGACGCTGCTGTCAAAGCCTCACAGGGAACTCTGGGCTGTGCCTGCAAGGGCTGCCCACGCCAGAGGTGCAGCCACGTGAAGCTGCCAAGGAAATTAAGTGAGTCCACATGATGCATACGCTTTGTCCTTCACTTTTTTACCTGAACGACATACTGTGAGCAGCTCCACGGCTGTACGTGCTCGGCTCTTTTCCTAACAGACACGCACTAATTCTATCGAAGGCTATATCATAGATCGAACTGGACCCCTACTCGGGTGATTCCATGGCAGGTGTTTCCAGTCTTCGGCTTTTATAAACGTTGCTATAATACGTCGGCTTATATATACTCGTTCTGTATAAATAAAAAGTCCTCTGTGCGTAGATATCTACCTGTATCTTTAAAGGTTCCTATTTGCCTAGAAACAAAGTCTGGTGCTGCGCACGCCAGGTCATCAGCTGCAGTCACTTCTGCGGCATGGGATCAAGGAAGAAAACTCCAGCTTTTTTAAGCAATACTTTATACTGTCTTGGAAATGGAATGAGTAAAGGGGAAAATAAACAAAACGCAGTTCTTATTTAAAGCTCTTTAGAAGTGGTTTTCTTAGCCGGTATGAATCTGGCAGGAGCAGAGCCACAGAAGCACAGCGAAGGGAGGAAGATGGACTAGTCCGGGGGGAGGAGAGGCCGGGAGCCACTGCTTTGTTCTGCGGGGTCGGCTCTCCGCTGGACTGGCGAGGACAGGACCTGGGTTCAAATCCTGCTCTGTGCACTCCCCCAGTCCCTGAATGTTGTTTTGTCTCTGAGGACTTCCATTTCCCTGTGTGTAGAACGGGACCCCCAGCCAGCAGGTCGCAGGAGATCACCAGAGAGCGCCTGGCACAGAGGGGCCGCCATCAGCCTCGGTCCTGCCATCATTCTCCCTGCTTCCCAGGTCCTGAGAAAAAGAAACACTGAATCTCACAGCTGCTCCTTAAGGCCAGCCTCCCACATGGCCCCCAACCCAGTCTCGGGGCTTACCCAGCCTGTGGCCTTTCTCCCAAAGAAAGAGTCCCTGACAACACCACGTCTTTGGGCACCAATGTGAGCCCATCTAGACATCCCAAGATGATTAATAACTAAGACAACCCCCTTTGTCACTAATGATATATGACAATAAACCTACTGGCCAGTGTTTTTTATTTACTTTTTTTTCCAGGAAAACATAGTAAGCCCAAGAATACAGAAACACAGCAACTCTGGGGTTGAGCAGGGATATTCTTAAAAATCCCAATGGTGCTTATATAGTTTAGCTATCTTCCCCTTCATGTGGGCAGGCCCTGGGTTAGGAGTCAGGACCCCTGCGGATACAAACAGGAAGGGAGGCCTGGTGGGCAAGAGCACACATGCAGTGGGCCTCACATATCCGTCTGCCATGGTCACCAAACGCTGAGCAGCCCACACCCCTGCCAGAATCCACAGTCGCCTGCACCCAGCCAGGCCTCTGACTAATCCCAGCTCACCGAGGGCCAGGTGACCTCAGGAATCAATAACTTTAGCTGGAAGGCCCAGCTTCCTCCCCAGTAAGGGGGCGTCTCTTTCCTGGAGGATTGTCAGAGGATCCCATGAGATAAAGTGGACCAGCCAGTGGGGTAACGGCTGATGTCACCATGTTCCCACAGTTCTCAGGGGGCTGTTTGCATGGTCAGATGAGCTCATATCTGTGAAATAGTTTAAGGACATGAAAAGCGGGCCCTTTAGTCACTCCCCCAAGGAGCCAGCCCTGGGTCCCCAACCAGCTGGACCTCCCAGGACTGGGAAGGAAGCTGCTCAGAATCTAGCATCGTGGTTAGTCACCAAAGGCTCTGCTCCCCACCTCCCCAGGGGCCTGCCTCCCTGCCCCAAGAGCAGAGTCTCCCGGGTTCCCAGTCAGGGAATCAGCCTTTGGCCCTCTCCCCAGAGATGCTTTGAACACTTCAAGTGCCTCCCTCCAGAGAACATCAAAGACCACAGCACTTCCCATGGCATCCTTAAACCCAGTGACCTGTGAATGTCTGGCCACATGACCTGGGAGCTCAGCTTTGACCAGGGAGCCACTGGCCCCCAGACCCCATGCCCCAAATCCATTGCAGGGGCAGGTGACATGGCTCCCCCAGTGGAGGGGCTGAGATGGGTTCTGCCTGGGATTTGCATCTTTACCCCACTCAGTAAAGAGCTGTGTCTCCATAAGCCTCTCCTCCACTTTCTTATGGGCTAATGGGTTAAATATCTTTAATGTTAGAAATAATTGCACACAACTGCAGAGCACACACTGGTCCCGTGTCCCTCAGCTCGTGATCTCTCCATGCATAGGGGACAACAATATTTTTAGACCTATCCCAGTTACCCACCCTGGCCGCAAATGAAATATTAATGAAAGGTTATGCTCTCAGCCTTCAGAAAATGATTACTCGAGACATCAATTATATTTTCCCCCTTTCTGTGTAATAAAACGGCACCTCAGTGCGCAGTAGGAATTAATAATTCCAAACCCCGTTGTTACAGAGGCGGCATCAAAGCGGAAGGGAACGCATGCCCACGAGGGAAAACACACACACACACGTTGAGACCCACAGAGAAAGTGGGTGACTTCAAAAGAGCAGGATTCTATATTCAGGGCTGGGATCATTTCTCAAGGTCATTAACAGCTCTAGCTGACTGAAAGAGTGGCCCAATTACAAAGCACACAGAGAAACAGAAATTAGAACAGGACATAGCAACAGCTCCAACTCGGGGTCACTCCGCACGGCCCCCGGCCTGGCACGTACCTGGAGCCTATCAGCCAACTCCCCGGAATCCTTCCAAGGGACTCAAAAGCTCAGGACAGCCAGCTGACTCCAGAGCCAACATTTCAGTAGCTTCCCAGGCAATTTCCATGTGAGAAGAAAGACACCCGATAGCCTGGAAGGAGAATAGTGGCCATTTATTGAGCACCTACTACACGCCAGGCAAGGGCAATGAGGCAGGAATTCCCAACCCCATTTGATAGATAACAGCACTGACACTCAGAAAGATTCAGTGATCTGCCCAAGGTCACAGGGCAAATGGCAGATTTGGGACTTGAACTGACATCAGAGAGGGTGAGGGCAGTCTGTGTCTCTGTCCTGTTACAACTTGACTCCCCGCAGACCACCTAGCAGGGTGCCTGGCATAGAGCAGCTGCTCAAGAAACTGTACTTATTTAATGAATGAATAATTAAACGGAATCGAGCATCCATGCTTGGAAGGCAAACTCTACAGCTTCTCAACAGACTTTAAAAGAAAACAGTTGTGACTTTATTATTTTGTAAGTACGGAATGCTTCATGAATGTGCATGTCACCCTTGCGCAGGGGCCATGCGAATCTTCTCTGTATTGCTCCAATTTTAGTAGATGTGCTGCCGAAGCGAGCACGAGAACAAACAGTAGTGACTTTCAGTGAGTCTCCGCGTTGGGGGAACTGGGGTCGGTGGGGGAAAGGGCAGGCATGCGATTTGGCTCATCCCGTGACAACAGGCACCCATCATGCCTCCCCCCAACGCACGCTCTAATTTTACCCCTAGAGGCACTGTCAAATATTTTCCGTAAGACAGACTATAATACTTCACAAGATTAGTGGGATACAGTATGAAGTAATTACGGTTTCACTCTGTTCTATGACCATGTGAAAATCAGAAATTTTTCATGACACTCCCTTGAAGAACCTTCGGTGACCAGATCATGCCCTGACCCACGGGGCGTGGGGGCTGCCCACCACCCTTCAGCCCTTTAGGTAACTCTGGAGCAACTGAGAAAAACCTTAAGGCCTTAGAGAACAAGGTCACAGGTTGCAGCAGAAGAGAGAGTCGAATAGCTGTGACAGGGCCGCGGGTCATGTGGCCCGGAGCTGGGGGCCCAACAGGCCAAGGAGAATGTGCTGACCCTACTGGAGGTGGGGAGAGCTGCTGAGGCAGGGGGAACAAGGCTGTCCCGGGGTCACTGAGGTGGGGGTGAGTGAGGCCTTCCCCTTTGACAGGGAAGAGCAGGGGTTCCCAAAAGCTGAGCATGTGGAGAGAAGGGCCCAGGGAGGCCAGGAAATGGCCAGCGGGGTGGTGGGGCAGACTGCCTGCTGGGTGGGTTCTTCCCGCCCCAGAATTCTTCTGCAAATTGCAGCATCTCTGTGTACACGTGAGGAGCTGGGGCAGCCCTTGTGATCAGAAAGCCAGGAGGGGCAGGAGAGGAGGTGAAAGGAGTCTGTGAGAGACACTCAGGGAACTCAGCTCTTCAAGCAGAGGGAGGGTGCTGGGTGGACGGAGTATTCCTTAAAGCAGACAGAGTAACAGAAGCCCAGTCACGGCCCAGGGCCCAGCCAGGCTGGCAAGCACAGCCAGAGGAAGGGACACCCATTTGCTGAGTGTCCAGTAGTGTGCACTGCGCTGGGTGTCAGAAAACGCAAACGCAGCCCGTGGGGATCATGCAGCCATGTGACAGACAATGTCAGGGCAGCCTAAGGGCAGCCAGATGCAGAAACGAGGGCCTGAGTCTTGCTGGGGAACCATGACAGAGCCCAGGTGCCTAAGCAGCCCCTCTGTGGATACCGTCTGCCAGGGGCGGTTTTCGCACAAAGGGCTCAGGATGAAGTGTACTGGGGTCCCTGAGACACCTTCCAACCCAAGGTTCCATGAGACCCCCAGACAGCTGTCTAGAATGAGGACACCCTGGTGGGAAGCACAAAGAACACCATGACCAGGGGCACTGCTAGAGGGAAAGATGGAGAGAGGGTCCCACCACCTCCGGAAAAGGGCCAGAGCGCCTGCTTTTTCTGACACCAAATGAATCCACTGACACTTAGCCTCCTTAGTCACACGTGGTCCCAGAGCCCAGAGAGCCACTGCCCTGAGGTGGCAAGGCCCGAGCTTCCTCCTGCCCTCACCTCTTAGTCCTTCCCTGCTCAGCAGGACTTGGCCAGAGAGGCCACACAGAGAAAAGGCACAGTGGCAGAAGAGAGAAAGAGGGGCTGCAGGTGGTCAGACAGCACCTGGGGGCCAAAGGGAGCTGGGTCCTGGGACCGAGCAGCCTGGGATGCCATTTACACTTGACAGAGTTCCTCAGGAAGCCCCCAGGGCCCTCACCGGCCTTCTTGACCTGGCTCTGAGTGGGGGCAGGGTCAAGAGGGCCTAGGACAGGCACGGGAGAGTAGGGAGGTCCACCCAGAGCCGCTGAAAGGAGCAGCCCCACAGGAGCTGAGCCAGGCTGGGCTCCCTGGCTGGGGACCACTTAACCACGGGCCTCAGCCAGTGCTGACCACAGATGCCCCAGCCTTCATGAGTGGCATCTGCTCAAAGAAGAAGCAGGAATGTTCCGAGAACCAGATCCTCCTTCCCTCTTACAGATAATTGAGGCCATTTTCCAGGAAGGTTGAAGAAGTCAAAGAAGCTGCTTTCCACAACCCTGAGACAGGGTACCGTCCCAATCACAGATTCCAGCAGTGGCCACCTGCTCCCCTTCAAAGGGCAGGGAGTAGGTTACCCAGGCCAGAAACACGGAGAAGCTGGGGCCAGGGCCGCCTCCGGGTTCAGAGCAAACACCGGACTCCCCCACCCCACCCCCCAGCCCCGCCCAAATCTGTAGAAAGAGTCTCCTCAGCTGTGTTCCTGATTGTTCCTCCACCTGGGGCCTCACGCAGCTTGGGGAAGGGAATGCCCGAGGATAGGGAAGCACACCTGGGATGCGGCCACCTTGCGGCCCAGGGCCTATGGGAAGAGAAGCAGCTCGCCCCCCCCCCCGCGGGAGGGGGCACCGCTCCTGCCTCCGAGAAGCACCCTGAGGGTTGGGCTGCCACCTGGTCGTGGTCATGGGGAGAGGGGGCGCTGAGAGGAGGGGGCGCTCGGTCTGGCTGGGGGACTCAGGGGGGCATCACACACTCGCATTCATTCCATAACACTTACTGAATGCCTCGCGATGCGTAATCTTAAAACAGAAGCGGTCTCAGAGGGGAGAGAGACTTGTGATTATCCGACCCAGTGCAGGGTGATGGCCAGCCCAGGTCGGGACGGGGACATGCGCGGACACAGAGGCGCGTCCACTCTGGCCAGGGTGCAGAGCAGGGAAAGGGAGAGAGTGCGCGCAGCCCGCGGGACCCGGGGCTCAGCTACGTGCGCCTCTCTCGAGCCTGGATTGAGGAAGTTGAGGTCAGAGCTCCAGACAGGAGTCCTTGTTGCTGAATTCCCCTTCCAGACATCAGAGGAAAAGAAGAACACGCATTCTAGACCACCTGCGCCAGCATTTCCCGCTGGGTCAGAAAAACAGGTCGTCTCGTCTCCAGCGCGGGCGCACCGACAGGTTCCGCGGCGGCGCGGAAAACCGCCGCTCCAGGGAGGAGGTTGCAGCCCCAGGGCGGCCCCGGGGCGGAGCTCCGAGAGGCCCCGCCCACCGCACGCACCCTGCGCAGCCCCGCCCGGCTGTTCTTGCCTATCAACCTTCCCAGCCGGTCTGGGACGCCTCGCCCCGCGGTCCCGCCTCCTCCGTGCACCTTCGATGCCAGCCTCGCAGCGTCTCCTGGAACTGTCAAAATCACCTCTTTTTAAGTCCGTTTCATTGCTCAAGACTTTTTTAGATGAAGCCTTTCATTATTCCTGGTGCTGCTAATGTGCGCTGGGTGCTAGGCAGAGCAGCACGAAAGGCATGAGACGCTGTGAACGGGTGTGCCGCAAAGTGGGAAGAGAGTGAGCCTCCAGGTCAGGGAGACCCACGTTCCAATTGTGCCTGCCATACCCGCCGGTTGTACTTAGGCAAATTCCCCCGCCTCAGTTTCTTCAGCTGTAGAATAGGGGCAGTAATCACTGTCTCGCAGACCTCCTGTAAGGACTGAAGAAAAGCAAGAGCTCCTATGGGCTCTCAGCACACATTAGCCGCTATTGGATACCCAGGGCAGGGTGGAGACAACGCATGCTCTGGACCCAAATTACCTACATCAAACCCTGGCTCCACCACGTGTTTGTTGTGTAACTTCCCACGAGTTTCCTTACCGTTCTGTGCCTTGGTTTTCCCATCTATGAAATGGGGATAACCTGCTTAACAGTTACACAGTTTCTGTTTGGGGGGAGATGAAAAGGTTGGGAAAGAGTGGTGGCGGCCGCACAACACTGAATGTAATTAACGGAGTTGAATTGTATGCTTAAAATGGGTTAAATGGACATTTTATGTATGTTTTATCACAATTTTACAAAGTTAATAATAATGTCATATACCAAGAAGCAATGAATTATAGGATGCGAATTATATATCAATAAAACTGAAAAATAAAAATAAACGAGGATAGTAGTATTACCTGACAGGTTGTCGGAGGGGATTAAATGAGTCTGTACAGTACTGAGAACAGTCCCGGCGCTGCTGGTGAACACTCAGCCAGTGTTGGCTAGCATGTTATAGGTACATCATCCATAATTTAATTTAATCTTTACAAGCACCCTACAAATCAAAAAGTATTTTTATTGACTTAATGGGTAAGAAAAAAAATTTTTTTAAGATTTTATTTATTTATTTATTTGACAGAGAGAGACAGCCAGCGAGAGAGGGAACACAAGCAGGGAGAGTGGGAGAGGAAGAAGCAGGCTCCCAGAGGAAGAGCCTGACATGAGGCTCAATCCCAGAACGCCGGGATCACGCCCTGAGCCAATGGCAGACGCTTAACGACTGCACCACCCAGGCGCCCCTATGGGTAAGAAAATTGATGATATATATATATACATACATACACTTCTATTGGCTATTGGTCCTGTTTCTCCAGAGGACCCTGACTGATACAAGCTGCCACCTCCTGGTGCACTTGGAACCAGAATGACCCGCTCACTGCTGCCATGAACTCCCGCCACAGCCAGCACCTGGAACGTGCCCGACAGCCACACCTCAGTAGCAAGAGCTTGAAACTCCAACACTTTCCCAAGGAAGGAGAAGCACAACTGGGTTTGGGGATCTGTGAAAGTTTGGGTTTTCTGGGGCCTTTTGCACTTTGTTTTAGGATCCTTTTTTAATATTATACAAACCACACAGAAATGTCTGAAATTTCCACTTCTAAGTTGGCTGTAAGTCACCTGACATGCACGGTGTTAGGTGACAATTGAAGATGTTGACATTTGAGAAGTCATCCTGCTCAGAAACAGAAGGAAAGGTCACTGTGTTGAATCAGGTGCCCTGTAAGCAATTACATTCCTGGCTACTGACTGTAGAACTTGGTCCCCCAGAGAGCACTGGACACTTCTAGAAGCTTCTCCTCAAGATGTCTGTTCCCACACCCCTTCTCTTTTTTCCCTCTGTTTTTCTTTGTGTGTGTGTGTGTGTATGGGGGGGGAGGAATTAGATTTTTTTGTAAGCATAACTATTTTTATCTTTCTACAGTGTTATATTAGTTTCAGGTGTACAATATAGTGATTCAACACTTGCATACATCACCCAGTGCTCATCACAACAAGTACCCTCCTTCATCCCCATCACCTGTTTAAGCCAAACCTCCACCCACCTCCCCTCTGGTAAGCATCAGATTGTTCTCTGTAATTAAGAGTCCGTTTCTTGGTTTGTCTCTCTCCCTTTTTTCCCTTTGCTTGTTTGTTTTGTTTCTTAAGTTCCACATATGAGTGAGATCATAAGGTATTCCCACACTCCTTCTTCAGCACAGCTCTGGGCTCACAATGGGAGCCCGGCCCTCAGCTGCCGGCAGAGCAGGAGACGATGCTGGGCTCCAAGAAAGGGGCTGACAGCTCTCAGAGGCGGGGGACCAGAGGCGAGCCTGGGAGAAATGGCTCATCCTCCATATGCGTGTCAGGCTCGGCTTTGCCTGCTTCTTCCTGAAGTTGAACTCACATTTGCCCCCTGGGGAGTCTGGGGAAGATCTGAGCAAGCCACAGAGATCACGTGCCAGGGGTCCAGGAGGCAGGATTCAGGCCCAGAGTCAGAAGACAGAGCAATGGGTACAAAGCCAGAGGGGCTTCTGGTTAGTTTACTCAGAACAAGCTTAGGAAATGAGGGTCTGCAGAGTCAAGGTAGAGAGGGGGCTGCAGCATGGGGGGTGGGAAGAGGGTGGAGACAGACCTGGGCACGGTGGGAGCAGGGGGAGCAGCCAGTCACTTCCAGACAGAGAGTAGTGGGTGATGCCAGCCAGGGGCTGGACCCCACAAGGGCAGCGAGGGTGGTCCCAGGTCAGGTCACCTCTCTCGAGCTCAAATAGCTCATTTCAAACCAAGACAGGTCATAGAAGAGGTCAAGACAGCATGCTACAAATCTTAAACCCACCCCAAATTTGGGGAATTTGGAAGATCAAAAATTTGTCATGTTTACCCAAATTTGCTTTAAAGTGAGAGCAATGAGATAGATTTGAGAGCAGACAGTGGGCTTAGAACATGCTGTGTGAATCGCAGGATTCCAAAGGGGGAATGTACTTGAGTCCCAAGTTCCCTCCTCTCCCTGGCCACCCCAAGGCACCCGAAGCACTGTCTCCTCCCAGGGCTGGGGGCCCAGGTGCGAACCGCAGACAACCCCAGACATCCACCCAGCCCAGCTGGAAGGGCACATTTCACCCTCTGGGGCTGTCGTCTTTACTCTGGGCTGAACCCAGTCAAGACCCAAAGGAGTACAGCGTGCTGAGTGCGCACCAGGGAGGGGAGGAAGTGAGCTGTCCAACTTCTGCTTCCCCTCCCCCACAGGCCTTCCTGGGGGGGTGGGCCCCTCCCCCCTGTGGGGGCTGGGGAACCTGGCTTTCCCCTAAAAACTCTGCCTGTTGGAAGGATGCCAAGCGGGATGTACCCAGCGGCAGCTCCACGGCACAAGCCCCCTGTACTCCGAGAGCCACCATGTCCCCTGGGTCCCAGCTCACTGTGTCACTCAAGGTGTCCTCCAACAGACCCTGCCTGGACTGCAGTGACAAATGGCCCCAAAGCGGCCAGCGCTGCATCGCAGGCCCTGACTCTGGGGGCCACGGAACTGTGGCAGGGCTCGCCAGCAAGCCTGGGTGCTGCAGGGCTCAGGTACAATCCGGGAAGGCCTCTGGCCCTCTGGTTCCCTCCCCTAAGCCAGGCTTTCATCCTGAGCTCCGCCCATCTCTCCCAGTTCCAGTAGTATGACCAGTGATAAATACCAGTTTGGCACACTGCACTAAATGCCTAATCTCTCTAATCCCTGAACCGACTTGGTGTAAGGTCATCCACATTTTACAGATTTGGAAACCAGAACCCAGCGAGGCAGCTAGTCAATGGCAGAGCCCCGTCAGAAGCCAGGTGCACCTGCCAGTGGCCTTGTGCCCCTCCCCTCAGAGCCTCTGGCCTTGAGCAAGCCCCACCGTCCTCTGCTCTGGGTCCACACTGACCCCCCTGGCTCTCTCAGAGTCCCCACGGAGTCCCACAGGCCCTCAGGTCAAAAGCCTCCAAAACAGTTCAGCCAGAAAGAACTTGCAACCCAAAATAAGACTCGAGAAGGAGAGAGGCAGAAAGGTAGCCAGGCCTCCCACTAGCCTCCAGGCCCTCCTTATCCTCTCTCCCCAAGTCTGGTCCCCTTCCATTTATTTAACAACCACGTCACGTGTGGGGGGTGCAGGTGCGAGCCCTCTGCCTGTCCTAGCCACTGGACCATCTCATTGTTATTCCCCTTTCACAGATGGAAAACTAAGGCACGGAGAGGCCGCATGGACCACGCGGGGTATTAGTAGCACTAAGCATCAGAGCTGGGGCTTGAGCCCAGGCCTCGCAGCTCCAGGCCTGTCTCCCTACAGTGAGCACTGCCTGGTGAGATGGATCTCAGTAGCCCTCCTGCATCTGGGCCACGTATACTGCTTCCTGCAGGGAAGGGGAGGAAGGACAGCGGTGCAAAATCCCAAAGGGGAGTGCAGTGCCTTTTGGACTCTAAGAAGTCACATCCTCTCCTACCTTCTTGGAATAGTCATGGGAGAGCTGGCTCATTGATCTGTTGATCACACTGCTCTGGGGATGAGGTTGAGATATGCACCGGTCACAGCCTCGTAGGGTCAGGAGGACACACGCTATAGCCCATTTCATACAACCCAACAAGAGGCTCTCACATAAAGCTGTCAGGCCAGTTGGCTCCCGTACAAATCTAAGCTAAAGAGACTTGCCTAATAGCATCGGTACACGGGGAGTGCTCGGGGAGATGTCAGGCGTCGCTACCCCAGGACTGCAGTCGGAGGTGGCGGTGCTCAGAGAGACGTTATCTAATGGAATAACAGAACACTTACAACATCTTTAAACATCTGCTCGCCGAGAGGTCATAGCACGGATGAGTCAAAGGATGAAAGTGGTAGGATGGCTCCCCTGAGAAAGGATGCCTGTCCTGTGCTCTTCAGATGGAGGTCCCGTAGCCCCTCTCCCTCGCCTCCCCCTCCCTCCCATCACAGGCCTTGTGACAGGTACCGTCTCTCCCAGCTCCTAAAGTTTCTTCATGCTGCTTTCTGGCTTTCTGGAAGCATTTGGACAGCGTTGTAATGTGTGTACTTTTGAACATTGTAATTCTGTATTGTTAAAATCTAGCACTTAATAAAATAACCATGACTGCTTATTTGCAATGAGTCTTGATGTTCTGGAAGGTTCCTTCTTATAAATGGAAGCTGGTTCTTATAAATATTTGGTTAATTAGCTGTACTATCAGAAATAAATCGTTTGCTCTCGGTTTTTACGGTGGTTAACAGTTTGTGAAGCAATTTTTACATACATTAGGCAGCGGCTGGAACATTATCAGCGCGTATCAAAGTTTATGGAATTGAGAACTGAGTTAGCCAATCTGATTTTCACAAGGGCCCATGAGGGCTTAGATTTTTGTTGGCAGGAGGGGCTGCCTTTTTTTTTTTTTTTTTAGATTTCATTGTTTATTTGAGAGAGAGAGCATGAGAGAGAGAGAGCACAAGCAAGGGGAAGGGGTAGAGGGAGAGGGAGAAGCCAACTCCCACGGAGCAGGGAGCTTGACTCAGGGCTCGATCCCAAGGACTCAGGGATCATGACCTGAGCCGAAAGCAGGTGCTTAACTGACTGAGCCACCCAGGCCCCCGGGGCTGCCTTTTTAAAATGAAAATCGCATGTGCCCATAGTGAACAAATTTGGTCACCACAACAGGTTATACAATCTCCAGGAAACTTCCCACCCATTTCATAGAGCCCCACACTCTCCAGATGTCACCACTGTCTATAGTCTTCTATACATCCACCCAGAAATTTTTCATCTACACAAACACATATAAATACCTCTTTGCAAAGAATAAATGTATATCATCATCACAAGTTTTTGTCTTTTTGTTCAAATCAGATCAAGTACCGTGTCCTATTTTCTTTTCTTTTTTTTTTTTTTAAGATTTTATTTATTTATTCGACAGAGATAGAGACAGCCAGCGAGAGAGGGAACACAAGCAGGGGGAGTGGGAGAGGAAGAAGCAGGCTCATAGCGGAGGAGCCTGATGTGGGGCTCGATCCCATAACACCAGGATCACGCCCTGAGCCGAAGGCAGACGCTTAACCGCTGTGCTACCCAGGCACACCCCCCCCCCGTGTCCTATTTTCCACACAAAATGTGCCTTACTCATTTTGAGGGCAGTATAATATTCCGTTATATGATGTATCGTAATTTACCTACCAAGCTTCTAGTTTATCACATTACGAGTCTTGCTGTAAGTGAACAACCTTGCTCACCCGCCTTTGCTCGCATTGCCAGAGTCTATTTGCAGGATAAATCTCCAGAATTAGAAATGGAAGCCTCAAAATATACTCACTTATGATATGGATATTGAACGTAAAATCGCCACCAAAGAAAATTAAATCTGGACCAATTTACACAAGTCTGGGGACCACGACCACGAGTGTTTGAGAACCCTATTTCTTCACACTCTTGTCAGTCCTGCAGATGGATGGCCAAACTGGCTCGTCCTGGCCAACATAAATGAGTGAAGAGGAGCATCTTTTCACATATTCCCAAGTTACTGGCTGTTCATTTGGTGAAGTACGACTAGGTTGACAGAAGTGGAGAAGTGCAACTTTCCACTGTTTCTCTCCATAGCCGAGAAGCAGACACCTATCCTGATGTCCGCTCCAAGCTAATAACTCACGAGAACTCGAACGGAGGGGTCCACAAACAACCCCACCTTCATTTTCAGGCCAAAACGTTTTCTACTAAACCCCTCTGCACACGGGACATCTGAAAAGAGAAGAAATGGCATCGAGTTGTCTGGTAACTGGACGAAACACCACCTCTCTGGGCTTCCCGTCCTTCCCCAAGAGAGAGGGGCCAGTTACGCAAGTGTCCGCTACCCTTCATCATAGGCACCCCGTTTTGGCGAGCAGAAGACATTGGGTGGGGAGGCCTTCGGAATCATTGTGTCTTCTCCTCCCAACAGTATAGGATTTGTCTTCTTTTGTTTTGTTTGTCCTGCTTGTCCTTTTCACATTGTAATCTTCATTCCACCTGGATAATAACATTCATGTGGTTGGAAACTCAAAACAATATAACCAGGTAAACTTTGAGAAATCTGTTTCCACCTCATGCCTGATCACCACCTCCTCCCCCCACCTCATTCCTCCCCTCATAGTTTCTCATCCCTTTATTGTTAATAGTTTTTACATTAAAATAATAGGGTTTTCTCTCGTTTTCCAAATTTCAAAATATGTAATAGTGCTTTGGGTTTTCCAAAGATCTCTGACAACTCCACCCCACTGCCCCACCTTGGAAGGCACTTTCTTTCTTCCTTTTATAAAACCCTGGATGAGAGACCTCCAAAGTCCTGCCCAGAACTAAGAGCACGGGATAGAAGAAAAGGAGCCAGAGTTCATCAGCTATTAAAAAATTGTTTAAAGGGGCGCCTGGGTGGTGGTGCAGAGGGTTGGGCATCCGACTCTTGGTTTCTGCTGGGGTCGTGGTCCCGGGGTCATGGGATCGAGCCCTGCATTGGGCTCCACGCTCAGCTCAGAGTCTGCTTAAGATTCTCTTCTCCCTCTGCCTTTCCCCCTTGGTCTTACTCTCTCTCTCAATGGGTAAATAAATCTTTAAAAAAAGAAATTGTTTCTAAGTGCCCATTTTTCCCGGTAAGGAAATTGTTACTCGGTGTGTGGGTGCCTCATCCCTGACCGTATTCAAGAAGAGGCAGTCAGGGACATTGCAGAGATCCCTGCACTTGTCGGAAGAAAGGAGCATTAGGTTTCATCCACATCCACAATCCCATGCTGGAATTCATTCATTCACATATTCAACAAGCATGTAGAAAGCTTTCTTTATGCCTAGCAACATGCTAGGAATCACCCACAGAAAGCTGAATCCCAGCTCTTTTCCTGCATTCGGGGTGTTACAGTCTGATAGACAATATGTACCAAGTCTGGGGCTGTCACACTCAGCTGGGCGAGTGCTGCAATGCGCAAATTTGCCATCGTGGAGGCCCTGAGGCAGACAGATAACCAGTTATCAGACAGACAGACACATACAAAAAAGACCGTCATTAGATGCCGAGAGTCAATGGAAGGGGTCCGGTGGGGAGCAGAATGTAACAGGAACAGAGCCTGGAGAAGAGGGCTCTTGGCTGAATCCTGAGCGACAGCCTCTCTTCATCCACATGCCTGAGTGGCCTCCCTGCTTATCAGGTGCCGGCAAGGTGGGATTGATGGTTCTCAGAAGGGACAGGCACTGCTGGATTCGGGAGCTGTGATAAGAGACCTGCGTTCTCTTCTGGGCTTTGCCTCTGAATGACTTCAGCCTACGGCAGCCACTCAGCTTCCCTTCCACAGCCCTCCTGATGATCACTGGTCCTCCTCACCTTGTGCAGGTGTCCGAAATATGCACAGGGCTCTAAAGGCCCAGTAAAAATCCATGATGGTCCATCTCCCAGGCCCTGCTGAAGGAGGAAAAAAGCAAAAATTCTATGAGAATTCTATGAGAATTATTGGAAGGCCAGAGGAAGGAAATCCCAAACCACTGCAGGGCCTGTGGTCCATCGAGTCTTGCCCCACACTGAGAATTTATCCCAAGATGCTGCAGAAGGCACAGAGTGGAGAACAATGGAAACAACACCCATTGACATCTCATCTCTGCTAGATGCTCTGTGTCCATTAGTCTATGTTAGAGGTTTAAAACAACTGTGTCCCTCCCAAACTCCTAACCCCCACTCCCTCAGAATGTGACTATATTTGGAGAGA
This sequence comes from Ursus maritimus, assembly GCF_017311325.1. Lineage (NCBI taxonomy): Eukaryota > Metazoa > Chordata > Mammalia > Carnivora > Ursidae > Ursus > Ursus maritimus. The sequence goes on along the minus strand of NW_024426774.1, from coordinate 3,702,231 downwards.
GAACCTTTCAAGAGGTAATTTAGGTAAAATGAGGTCATCAGAGCGGGCCCTAATCCAATACGACTGGTGTCCTTACAGTAAGAGGAAATTAGGACACAGATTCGCACAGACCACGTGAGGACACAGAGAGAAGGTGGCCATCCACAAGACAAGGAGAGAGGCCGCAGGAGAGACCAACCCTGGTGACACCTTGATCATGGACTTCCAGCCCCCACAAGTGTGAGACAATACATTTCCGTGTCTAAGCCCCCAGCCCATAGTATGCCGTTAAGGCAGTGCTAGCAAACTAATAAACCTCCTTGTTTTTTTATCTCTTCTTTGAGCCATCAGTGGCTGCCCCCATTCTAAAAGTAGATTAAAAGTCCTTAGAAGAGGAAGCCATAGGCTGTGTGTCTCATACACATGTGCAAACACCAACACACACACGTCCATCCCTCAGTAAAGTTCACTCCTATCCGTTCAAGCACTGGTTCTTGTCCACGGTAAATCCTGATCAATGCATCACCTTGAAAAAAGAGAGCAGTCTCAATGTCTTTCTCCTTTCCTCCTCAATGCCCACTTCCACCTGCCCTCCCACCCCACCCCAGGGAAAGCTTGACCCCAGGTCATGGCACACTTGACCAAAAATGGCCATACCAGGTACTTGGAGAAGATAATAAATTTCCCTTTCCTTCTCAATAAATAACGATGTGGCTATGACTTTAGGGACAGGTTCCTGCCATGCGCAGAATGTGTCCACGCTTCTGTGTCCTGCCAGCTCCGAGGACACGCGTCTGGTAGGCTGCACTCACCGGGCGGCTCCCAAGTGGGCTGGGTCCTTGGACAAGGCCAGATGGAGTGGGGTGCCAAGCTGGGCCAGCCCCTCCTCTGCAGCAGGTCAGAGAGCCCCACGGCTCTTTCCAAAGCGCCCTTAACGCCTTTTCCTCACAGAAGAACACCTCAGCTGAGCCAGGAGCTCGGAAGTGTCAGGACTCGGAGGCCATGTTTGTTCACAGCAAGAAGACGCTGTCCTGCAAACAAGGGTCAGAGATGGGCCAAAAGTAGATCTACCCGCCAAAGTAAGACATTTTGCGATGGCTTTTTCCCCTTTTTAAGGTTTCAAAAGATGTCATTTATAGTCCAAGCTATAATGTGGTCTTCTCCCTTTCTGAATAACTGTACCTGATGAAAACTCTTTCTCTGTCCAATGAAAACCCTTGAAAAAACACACCATAAAAATAAATCTTTATTTTTCATGATGTTATCTTATTGAAAAAACAATACAATAAAAGAATACAATGAGCATCCAAGACTAAAGTTGCCCTGCAGCCCATTCCTTAATAAAAATTAATGTTTCTCTTTATTCAAATGATTCTTGTCCATATGCACCTGAGTTTTCACATACGAGAAAGAACATTAAATAGTAAATAACAAGTGGTTTGTTTTTTCTCTTCATAACAAATGTGTTTGCCTTGGAAGGACATGTAGGTACTAATATGAAAATGAGCAGAAAGCATAAAGGGTGTGAGTCATGGAGCCATCAGCTGTCATCAGACAGCCCGGGGCCTAAGAATGAGTCCCTGCTGTGCTCACTTGTCACACTCCAGGCAACACCACCACCAGCTCTAGAACTGGTCACCAGAGTCCCTTACAACATGGTCAGCACTCTGCCTTCCAAGACACTCTGCCATACGTGCCCCCACCGGGTTACAAACTTGGGTTGGTAAGCGTGGTCCTGTTTGAGGAAAGCTCACCCCCAACATCAGAAACTTCCCCTTGCACGCGTCCCTTCTCTCCTCACCCATATCTGCTCTGGATGAGTCATTCGGCCAGCAAGCCAATTCGAGAGGACTCGAGGCTAATTCTCATCCTTTCCAGGACAAGCGGTTTCCAAGTGCCCTTTTCTCCAGCACGCTGTAGGGAGCAGCAGCACATAGCCCAGGTTGGGAAGGCCAAGCTGACTCTGCAGCCTCTCCCTGCGCCTGCTCCTGGGCTGGATTTTCCCCGGGAGAGGCTCTGTCCGGCCCTCTGCTGTGGTGCGGACAGCAGTCTGGCAGTGAGGATGCCGCCCGACACCCACTGACCCGCTTCCCACTCCTCCCCACTCCGCCCCAGGGCTGCGCAGAGACCCCCCTCATGCTCCTGGCTCCTTGAACAGTCCCTGTGCAGGGGACTGCAGCCCAGATGCCTGGCTCCATGCCCCACTTGCAGACCCGCTCCAGCCTCCTCCCTGGGGACTGGCCCTTTGTCTCCTCTCCAGGCCAAGTCTTCAGCATGACTCACCCCCTAGCTCAGCAGGAGCTCCCACTGCAGCCCCCAGACTCCTCACAGTGGGGGGAGAGGAGGGATGGGGAGGGGGACAGAGAGGGATAGGACAGTCGCCCTCAACCACATTCTAGGGCCCATGGCCAATTCTAGATCATCACAGACCAAGTCAGAACTGTGAAGTATGAGTCTCAAGAAAGGGGTAAACCTTTCACACCACGACTCCAGAACTCAGAGGTATTCCACAGTGTTCCCCAGGAACTTTTCCATTAGGCGTCCTACACCCTAGAATCTCCCAAATAATGCTGGCACAAGGCCAAACACACACACAGACAAATGCACACAGGCAGACACATACACCTCACCCAGAGACACACACTCCGAGATGGACACACACTAACACCCTGGTCAAACTACATGCACTCATGTGTCTAGAAATTGCAATATTCGATAAGGAAAAGGAAATTAAACGCTTCTGATTAACCAGAGGAGGCATGCGGGGGTGGGGGACATTCGCCCAACTACGAGCCTAAGTGTTAAATTTGCTCACGGGAACCTCAGGCCCTGCCATCAGCATCGCCCAAGTGCTGCCCGCGCTCCTCCCTCCTTCTCTCCTTCTCTCCCTCACCCAGAAGACACGGATGTCTTGGCACGCGGTTATCAGTCTCCTAGGGAAATTGTCTGGCTACTTGAGACACAGCTGGCACTTGGAACCCCTGGGCCACGGAGAAGAGGGCACAGCGGGGCTGACTCTGGACCCGGGTTGCAGAGGCTGCCCTTGGAGCAGACGGGGGGACCCCTTGCGTCCTGGGCCAATTTGCGACCAGAAGGTAAGAGAGCGTGTGTGAAAGTGTGGACCATGTGCACGCGAGCCCTGGTGCATCACATGGTGTGTGGCCACATGTGAGCGCGTGTGCGGCGCGTGTGTAAGCATGTGTGCGGGACACTATGAACAATCGCGTGCATGAAGAGTGTGTGATGTGCGCTTGACAACTGTTGTGCGTGTGATGTGTTGAAGGGAGGCGCAGGTGGAGGGGTTGGGGCGTCCATCTCCAAGTGGGAGGTCACTGCACAGCAGGACAGGGGGTCAGAGAAATGGCCCCTGTGCCCTAGCACGTTGGCAGGTTGCCAAGGCCTGGAGAGGACCATCAAGGATGCCCCAGCCTGAGAACAGCAGAGCCAAAGCGAGAATCAACTGAGATAAACCACACGGCGAATCAAGGTCAGAGCAAAGTCCCCATAGCCGACCACAGGCCCATGAAGACCAAGCACAATTAGCAGAGCAGTGAGGGGCACAGAGACAAATCTGATTCCCTAGTCAGGGGCAAGAACGCAGACCTATCAGTGACTCCCAAGGGCATGCGCTCCCTTGGCTCTGGCCGCGGAAGAGTGGGTCAGACCCCAGCCCGCCTCACCGGAGCTGTGGGACCCTGTTCCAGTTGTTCCACGCAGTCAGGCCACTTTGGACACGAACCAGACTTCCCTCGGACAACGGTCAGGAGAATGGGCTTGCGTCCACCAAGGCACTCTGTGACCACCACGTGCTGTGTAATCGCTAGTCCCCATTTCCAGAAAGGACCTGCAGCAGCTCCTGGCAGAGAAAGCATCCCTGGTGAGCCTGGGGTGTGAGACAGTCGACACATGGAGGAGCTTAAGGACCTGGAGGAGCGACCAGCAGGCGAGGCAGCTCAGTGCACAGCGTACCATGGATATACAACATGCCATGAACCTACGATACACGGGAGTAGACTATGTAAGACCAGCGTACAATACACAAAACACAGTGGAGATACAGCTTTGCCCTGCTATCCAAAAGTAGAGCGCTCCTATGAAAACGTTCATAAGCCAAAATGGCATAAAGCAAAGAAGCGATTACCATTAATTGATAAGGAAAAATTGTTGAGGGTTCCCAGACCCCAAAAATCACCTCTCTTAGGCTTTTCTGATACCTTAGAACACATCTTGCAAACAGATGCACAAAATAAATCAAGATAAATCACAGATGCTCACAGACACAGTTCCAAGCTCTGGAGGCTGGACGCTGAGACGCCGAGTGTGGGTCCTGGGGAAGGCACTTGGTGGGGCCACTCTCGCTCTGCTCTTCTGATTTCTTTCAGTTAACAAGAAAAGTACTAATGTACATCTTTCATTGAGCAGGGGATCCCTATACAATATCCGATGAAGGCCTGAACCCGGGAGTGGGAGCAGAACGAGAGGGGCAGGCAGAGGTGTCGTGAGACAGACATATCCAGGACGGGGTCAGCGGCAGGATGTGGGGCTTCGGTCATCTCCAATTTGGGAGACAGCCAGGGCCGTGGTGCCATCTGCAAGATATGAGGGTGCGACTCTAGAGACAAGTCAACTCTCCCCGCAATGTTGTGTCTGCCTCCTCCTGGCAGCCTTCCCAGGAGCCCATCTCAGGCTCTGGGTCCCTGCTCCCATCACTGTGGGTGAGGAGAATCCACTGAGGCATCCCCTGCACACAGGTGAGCTGGTTTGCAGGAAAACACATCCTGCTCTTTTCCACTCCGGAGGAAGAACCAGAAAGGACCCCATTCCCCGCCTCCACAGTGTGGGGGGCAGGGGTCCGAGAGTCTGGCACTGGGCTGCGAGTGCTCCCGAGGCAGACCACGTTGGGGAAGCCAGAGTTCAAGTCCACGCGGGGCAGCAGGGAGGGCCTGGGCTCAGACAGACGCAGGTGCCCAGGTGGGAGGCAGGATGAGAGAGAGGAGGTGCACACGCAGCACCCCGGCCCGGAAACCTGCTGTCTCCCAGGCAGATGCCACTCTCACGGGGACCAATCCCAGGGGCAGGGCTACCTTCGTGTTTCCAGGTGAAAAGCTTTCTTCCTCAATCTGGTCTGCAGGACCGATCAGAATCCAAACTCCTGGGGCTGGGACCACCCTCTACCCATGCCTCCAAACAGAGGCCGAGGATCTGGGCCCTTTGAACAACCAAAGGAAGCAACATCAGGGACCAAACCCATGCTGGTTCTTCGCACCGGCTTCCACGGACAGCGGAGACTGCCCCTCGCTGTTATTAACTTTCCAAGAAAGCCTCCTCCTTTCTTACAAAGTTCCCCCAGGAGCGGGACTCCTCCTTCTCCTCCCAACCCAACAAACCTTCTCGTGGCCAAAGCGCCCTGACTTGGTGGGAGGGTCCCACGGTGACCACGGGAGAGCAGGTGTCCTGCTTCTGAGGTTCGGAGCACAAACACCGTCCTGGGCCAAACCTGCCCCAAGCCCGGCTTAATTGGAAATGACTGACAGAACATTCTAGACCCCAAGAGCTCTCAGGACAGCAGTGGATTCTCATCAAAGGTCTTGGGTGTTGAGTCCCCCCATCGTGGCTGAGATGGGCACACATGTACTAGATGAATCCACTTCCCTCAGGGATGAGAACCCAGGCAGCTGAAGGAATTTGCCACAATAACTGAGAAACTGGACACACTTGTCACACTCAGAAATCTCCAGAGACCCGCATTTGCAGAGACTGTTGGCCATCTATAGACATAGGGGTTGGGAGGCTGTGGGCTGGTTGCAAATTTATGGTTACAGAACAATAAAATGAGGAGAATCTTCATCTCTGGAAGAACACTGCATGGAAAAAAAATAGGATGACTCTTTTTTGAACTTGGAAACTATGTCATGTCTCTCTGTGCACTTTAAACATTTCACAATTCAGAGACCGTGAGCATCAATCCTTCTAATACAGTATAGCCTCATTATTCTGTTTTATTAAAGGTAATTTTTGAAACTTCATTCTCTGAGAAGAAATGGATGCATGAGAAATATGCAGTCCACATGGAGAACAAAGAATCATTCTTCAATTTAAATTTAAAAATTAAAGGTAGCAATAAAATAGAAGGTAACCTTACCCTCCCCCGACTCAAGAACCATTCACCTGGACTCTTTGTGGAAACATTTAAAAACATTTGTGGGAGTGGAAGTGTGCTTGCCTGGTAACTGGATCCTCACACACTTGAAGGCAGAGCAAATTGTTACAACCCTTTCCAGAAGCAATGGAACCACATGTATACCCGCAAAATGTTCTAACCATTTGACCCAGAAATCAGTCTGCTGGGAACCTGCCCTAAGGAAACGATTCAGAAGAACAAAAGTGCTATATGCACAAATACATTTCCTCTAGGGGCGCCTGGGTGGCTCAGTTGGTTAAGCGTCTGCCTTTGGCTCAGGTCATGATCCCAGGGTCCTGGGATCAAACCCCTCACAGGGCTTCCTCCTCAGCAGGGGTCTGCTTCTCCCTCTGCCCCCCCCCAACCCCCCTCATGTTCTCTCTCACTCCCTCTCTCCCTCTCACAAAAATAAACAAATAAAATCTTTAAAAATATATGTTCACTGTGGCATTTTCTTTATGTTAAATGTTGAACACAACTGAAGTATTCAACATCCAGACATCAGAAGTAAATTACGTCACATCAAATCAATGGAATATTATACAGTGATTAAAATTATAACTCTAGTAACAAAGAAAAGGTTCTTGGTATTATTGTATGAAAACCTACAGAAAATATGTGACTATTGGACAAGGTCAAGAAGGCACTTTCCCAAAATGAAAGCAGTGTCAAGTTCATTTTCTTTTTACCTGCTTAACTGTCCTGCATTTTATTCCAGAATATTCTCTGTCAGGGAACCACTGTTATACTTGCTCCATTAGGATGCTGGAAATAGGACTTTACTCTTTAAAAATTATTTCCGAGAATTTATTCTAAAGAAATTATCACACATTCATTGCTGTACTACTTCTGTTTTTTTAGATGAGAATAATCCAAATCACCAATAATAAAGAATAAAACAAATCATATGTTTCCAGGGGCACCTGGGGGGCTCAGTCAGTTGAGCATCTGACTCTTGATTTTGGCTCAGATCATGATCTCAGGGTTATGAGATCCTGCTTAGTGTTGGGCTCCGTGCTCAGCAGGGAGTCTGCTTGAGATTCTTTCTCTCCCTCTCCTTCTGTCCCTCCCGTTGCTCATGCACTCTCTCTTTCTCTCTCAAAATAAAAAATCGTCGGTACCCAAACCATGGAACATTGTGTCTCTAATCAAAACTGTGACGTACAGAAATGTTTCAGATATATTAGATGAATAAAGCAAATTGCAAAATTGGTCTTGAAGTCTGATTCCTCTTTTGTAAAATTATATATTTTGTCTTTAATTTTAATGTCTTAACTTTTTTCTTTTATATAATAAAAAATATTTGAAAATGGAGGAAGTGTTCTCACAGCTGAGCCTAATAATTTAAGCATAAAAATATCTAAGAGTTAAGAGCTAAAACTTAAAATCTCTTAGAAGAAAACATAGCTATATGTCTCCATGAACTTGTATCGGGCAGTGATTTCTCACATGTGACAGCAAGAGTGCAAACAAGCAAAAAAAAAATTGAAAATAGGTAAATTGTACTTCATCAAAATTAAAAACTTGTGTGACAAAGGACACCAACAACAAAATGAAAAGGGGGGGGCGCCTGGGTGGCACAGCGGTTAAGCGTCTGCCTTTGGCTCAGGGCGTGATCCCGGCGTTCCGGGAGCGAGCCCCACATCAGGCTCCTCCGCTATGAGCCTGCTTCTTCCTCTCCCACTCCCCCTGCTTGTGCTCCCTCTCTCGCTGGCTCTCTCTCTCTCTCTGTCAAATAAATAAATAAATAAATCTTTAAAAAAAAAAAAAAAGAAAATGAAAAGGGAACCCATGGACCAGGAGAAGATATTTGCCGATCACGCATCTGATAAGAATATAGTACCAGAATATATCGAAAAGCACTTACAATTCAAAAATGACTTGGTGGGAGGGACTTGGCTGAGGATCGGAATAGACATGTCTCCAAAGAAAACATACAAAAGTTCAATAAGCACGTGAAAAGATGCTCAATAGCGTTAATCATCAGGGAGATGATGGGGGATGGGCATCGAGGAGGGCACTTGATAGATGAGCACTGGGTGTTATATGCAACTGACGAATCACTAAATTTCACCCCTGAACTAATAATACACCATATGTTAACTAAACTGAATTTAAATAAAAAAAATTTTTTTAATTTTTTAAAAGATGTAAAAAAGAAGAATCACAATGAGATACCCCTTCACACCCACCAGGATCCTCGAACCAAAAAGATGGACAATAGAAAGCGTTGAGAAGGATGAGGAGAGACTGGAGCCCTCACACGTTGCTCGTGGGAATGTAACAGGGTGCAGCCACTTTGGAAACCAGTTGGGCATTTCCTCAAAAAGTTAAACATCTTTAGCGTATGACCCAGCAATTCTCCGGCAAGATTCCTACCCAGGAGAACTGAAAACATACGTCCACACAAAAACCTATACAGGAATGTTTATAGCAATAGATTCATAATAGTCAAAAAGTAGAAGCAACTCAAATGTCCACCAACTGATGAACGGGCAAATAGAAGCTGGTACGTCCACAGTGAAAGAAACTAGACACAAAAGTCCATATAGTGCATGATTTTCTTCTAGGAAATAGAGCAAATCCACAGCCAGAAACTAGGTTAGTTGCCAGGATGCCAGGGCCTGGTGGGAAGAGAATGAAGAGTGACTGCTCATAGGTATGAGATTTCTATTGAGGATGTCGGAAATGTTCTGGAATTGGATAGTAGTGATGACTGCACAATTTTATGAATATACTAAACACCACTGTGTTAGACACTTTAAAGGAGTGGATTTTATGATGTGTGAATTACATCTCAACTATATATATATATATGAATGAAGTGGAATGAATCATTATTTACAGGTCATCTTAACCCCAGAGAGCAGATGCAAAGACTATACCCTCGTACTTTTGAATTTCCCACTGACAACCACAAGGAAGCATGAAGATGCTGTCAGCAGACAGTGAGCAGAACGTTCTCTCCTTGAGTTAAGAATACAAGGCAACGTTCGCACAGAGATTTCTGATCTGTTGGTGATTTGGGAGGAAAAATCACATTGGCTTAAGGAAAATGGGACACCTACTAGGTTTAAGTACTCTAAACGAATCGAAGATTGGGATATAGAGTCAAGCAGGAATTGCCAAATCTGAATTTTTTTTAAATCATAAACCTACACTCTTGAGCAGAGTAATTGTTGGGAGCACGGTACAGCAGCCCCAAGTGCCGCTCTTGAGCCCCAGCCAGGACCGTCCACACGCTGTCCTCTCTCTCCTGCCCCGAGCCACAGACCGCTGCCTACTGTACAAGGGAAGGTACAGGACGGCTTTCCTCAGCAGCTGACCTGGGCCGCGAGTGGATAACCAGCCCTGAGACAGCCTAAAGCTCCCCCTTCGCTCTTGGCTCAGTTCGGGCTCTGAAACCTCCACTCACAGCCTGTCCTGGCGCAGTGTCACATTTAGGTGACCGCACTGTGTACGCAGGCTGCCACAGACCAGCGGGGATAGACGCCACCGTGAACAAGACGGACTGTGCCCCGAGGTGCAGGGTCCTTACCTTCTCTTCAGTTTAACCCAGAACTGACTCCAGGAGTGACATGGGCTTTGGTAACCCAACCACAGAGAGGACAGCAGGGACAGCCAGCCAGCATCTGAGACAGAGGGGGCATGCAAGTCATCTGTCAGGTCCAGCCTGCCACCCCTGACAGCAGCCGTGGTCCCAAAGCCCCCCTGGGGCAGATGGTCCTGCCATCCCTGTGGCGACACCCAGTGTGGAAGGAGCCCCACCCAGCTCCCCGCAGGCGGCCTTCCCAGCTCCAGGGCGGTGCTAACTGACCAACTGACGGGACTCTTGTGCTGGGCCGAAAGTGACTTGCTGTGACTTCCCGCGGAGGTTGGAGTCTTCTGCTCTGAAGCAGCAGGTAGAATGAGTCTCCCCTTGTTCCCATGAAAGTCCTTCCTGTATGAACAGATCAACCAGCTGGGCCATTGGTTCAGGGACACCAGGAGCGGATGAAACCAGGGAGGAGGGATTGAGCGATGCCAAATTCTAGCTTACATCTCCCTCAAGGAGCCAGCCGCTTAAATTCTGTGTTGCCCACAAACAGAATACTGAATATCACTTCCTCCCAAGCCCTGTGATGAGCAATGCCCTAAAGATGCCCCGTAAAGTTCAAAGCCAATCTTTCTTGGTTTTGTTTGTTTGTTTAAGAGGGGAATTCCCCGTTGCAGATGTCCGGGTTAGCGAGCTGGCCCTGGCAGAGGCTCCCCACGTTCCTCCTCCGTCCTGGCAGATGCTACGGTGGGATCCTCTCCCATGAGACCTTCCATGTTTCCTGAGGAGGGGCCACCAGCGACTACATCTTGCTTAAGAATCATTCATAAAGGACGTTGGGGGGGTGTCCACCAATGGGCCGAATCCTTTGGCCGGAATTCCTGTCCTGCCCCAGACAGCATCAACGGGGAGCCCTGGCAAGTCTCTTTGCCCGGGGCTGGGGCCTCAGCGCACTCCGTAAAAATGCTGGGGTCTGTAAATCTGTAAAAAGGCTGGGGTCTGAGACTCCCAAGGTCCCTTCTGTCCTAATCTCCTCCGCCCTCCCCGCCTGCTGATGGTGAGCTCCTCAACCTGGCCTTGGATGTACTGAACACTTTCAACGATAAATTGTCTTGATGGCAGTGAAAAATGGGTTTGGCAGAGCCAACACCCATCACAAGTCAATGAGGAGTTGCCTGGCCAAATGAACAGCAATATAAGCAGCTTTGTTGATTTAGCAAGACAGTCTTTTCCTTTATTTCTTGTAAAGAAAAATGCCGTCATTCTTAAACTCATCTGACCGCCAGCCAAGAACCACTCACTCCACGAGGGTTCTCCCGCAGCGTCATACAACTCTGGAGGAAAACTGAGGCACGGTGGGCCATGGACCAGGCCCCACTTTATCTCGGTGTGCTCACAGGAAATCCAGCGCAGGGAGCAGCCAGACAGGAAAGCCAGGAGGACAGGGCTTCCATCCCGCTCCTCAACTATTAGCCCTGTGACTCTGAGTGCTGGGGCACACGAAGGGGGGGGTGCTGCCAGGAGCCCTGAGGACACCAGCCAGGAAGCTCTGCCACTCCGGGGCCCTTTCTAAAGACACAACATCAGTGTCTTGATTGAGAGTAATCACACCCTCCCAAAGCATCTCCAAGTAGCACAGCCCCGAGAGTGGACAGCAGTGGAGATGATCAGTAGAGGCTGTTAGGATGGAAGGTTGTAGGAAAAGCCCCCAAAGAGTGAGCCACAAGGGCTACGGCAGAGGGTCAAGCTGGACTGGCCCTCAGCAGCGGCAAATAGGGACACTGGAACCCGAGGCAAGGCAAGGCAAGAAGAGCCCCAGGAGGAGTCACCGCGGGGGCTGAAACACAGCAGGAAGGCGAGTGAGTGCCAGGGGCCAAGGTTCGGGACATGTGCTGGGGTCAGGCGAGGGGTCAGAGTGTCCTTACCTGGAGGAAGTGTGCTGGGGTCATGTGCTGGGGTCAGGCGAGGGGTCAGAGTGTCCTTACCTGGAGGAAGTGGCTAAGCTGACTAAGCACAGAGCTGGACAGATGGACGGGAACCAGGAGCCCACCCTGCTGTCCCCTGGATTGGGTTAAACTGTCCACATCAGCCCGCGACAAGTCACTAGTCTCCGACTCGGAGCACAGGGCCGGGCACGGAGAAGGCAGCAATGACGTTTGCAGGAAGGAGGGTGCCCCCGTGGAGGAGCCAGAGCCAGCTCGGGATCGCATTTAGCCGAAGGCCACTTGTCTCCATAGTCACCTCTTAGGTCCTCCCTGGCCCTCCCCATCTGCCCGCAGGCTTCCCAAAGCCGCCCCTGCTTCCCAGCCTTGGAGCTCCTGGAAATCGCCGTCAGACACGGGCGGCATTTCGTGCTTTATGCTGATCGTTTTCTACATCCACAACCGCGTGTCAGCCTCGAGAAAGCCCCGTGAGGCTGGTCTTGCTCCCCGTCTTCCAGACGAAGTGGCCGAGGCTGGGCAAGTTCACCAGCCAGCACGAGGTCACCAGCTAGTGAGTGGCCGAGCAGCCCTGATACCCTCGGCGGCCTGCAGGAACACCACTGCGCGGCCTCTGCAATGGGCCGGGCACTTTACAGACACCATTTCATCAGATCCCCTCGCCGTCCCTTCGAGGCCAGAGTTACCAACTTCATTCAACACCGGGAAACACTGAGAGACTGTGTAACTTGTCTACAGTCTTCCAGGTAGATTGGAGTGAGAATCCGATCTAGGTATGTCTGAATCCAAAGCCGGTGTTCCCCTACTCGACGATGCTACCACCAGCCACCTTCTCCGTCCCCGCCACCTGTAAGTTGTAGACACCCCCCCCCCAAACAATTTCAGGGGACAGTCTCAGCCCGCAGGCTTGGGCTGGGTACCACCAGCAACTCGAGCCTGCCAACATTTCAGGATCCGAGTGCGCCCCCTTCTCTCATGCTGATGGGGTCACCGTCCCACTAACTCTGCCACGCCCCTCCCAGGTGTGTCACCACCCCAGCAGGAGCCGTAAACTGGGCACTGCAAGGTCACATGCATTTTGGAGCTTCTGTTTACCTGCCCTTTGTCCTGGGAAGGGATCCACCTCTCTGGGGAAGATCAAGGGACAAATCCCCCTGATTGCCTCTCCTCATGACAAAACCACACACAGAATTCCCTACTGATATGATAACTTTGGTATGCAATCGACAGAGAGAGAGAAGTTTGCGAGAAAGAAGTTACCGCTCCTCCCCCATGAAGGCCCATCCGAGGCCCTTAGACCTACCTACCGCACCAGCACGAGGAGAAGTCCCTGCAGACCTCTTGGGCCCAGTGCCTTGGTCAACTCCACATAAACCGGAATCTTACACCTCCGGGTCACTTTCCTGTCTCCTACAACAGGAGGATATTGGACCTTTGCACATTTTGAAAATATGCCAGAGCATCGAATAATTTGGGCTGCTTGGGTAACAATGAGTCTCACTTTTTAACAAGTTTCTTTTAGGCAGATTATGCAAACGTGGTCTCATTCACGTGGTAAAGAAGAACCACCTCAATAAAGTCACGTTTTTGCCATAGCTTGAGACCCCTGCACAGCCAGTGGGTATGGATCACACGCTAGCAGGCTCAGGTAAACCGAAGCCCTCTGAGCTTCCGCGATGGCCACGGAAAGGCCCCTGTGTCCCACGGACGAGCTGGCACAGGGCCGCGGGCAGGGTTTCTGCAGGATCATCGTGAGCGCTACGAGCATGAAAGGAGCCTGGGCCCCGGGCTGCAGAAGCTCAGAGCAGCATGAGGGGGCCAGGCCAGCCTCTTCCCATGTCCTCTTGCTATCTGCGTGACCTTGGACAGGGCTGGCATTCACCTCTGTCTCTCCAGTATCCCTCAAGAAAAGGGAGAGGAGCGGCACTGACGTCACCATGTGATGGAGGGGGCTGGAGGGAGAACGTCCATCATGGGCTGTGTGCCCCCCCAAGTGCCGTGTCCAGACCATGCTGAGCTCAGCGGTAGCTACACACAGCATTCCCCATGGGAAACTGCACCCCAATATCCGGAGTCACCCAACCTCCCCCCCAGATCAACAGAGGCGCGCAAAAAATAAATAGATAGCTGCCGTGTCCTGGCGCTGGCCCTGCACGCTCAAGGATTGCGCTTGTCCCTCAGAACGACACTCCTGCATCTCTGGGTTGCGCTGTCATGGCGGAGGACACAGAATTCGGAAAGTTGGGCTCCCTGCCTAAATATGAGGAAGCCAGGTTTGAAGACCAGCTTCTTCAAGTGAAGAGAAGGACGAAGATCCCACTCACAGTAGGAGAACCCGGTCCCGCTCAGAGAGCCCCAGTACCTGCTTCTGTTCCCTTCAGCCCCGGCTGACGAGGCCAGCTGGCCCCACACGGCCACCTCCCGGGGAGGCAGGACCGGGGCTGGCGCACACCACAGGAGTCTGCTACCTCAGCGCTCAGTAAAGAATGGGCTGCAAGCTTCAGGCTTGTTCTTGAAGCACTGCCCACCCCAGCCGACTCCAGGGACCAGGGAAGTTACGGACGGGCTCCAGCTGGCCGAAGCCGACTGCGATCGAGTGGGTCTGCCTCGGCGCCCACACCAAGGGTTTGGCTGTCCCTGCTGACTGTTTTTCATTCACTGGTTGGTTTGCTTTGGCTTTGATCTTTAACAGTGCATGTCTATAGAGTTCCCCTGAATAGAAAGTGCCCTTGTTCTGCTTCGAAGGGCCCAGACATCTTCCTTCCTTCCTTCAGTGCATGACCAGGAGCTCCCACCTCAGGACTCAACAGACGGGAAAAGACCAAACAACGTTTCACTGAGAAAGTTTCCAGCTGAGATGTTGCTGCTGTTGCTTTCAGAGCCCAGGAGAAATGCTTAGCTTGCCGACAGAGATAATGAAGTTTGTTGTCAAATATTGAGAAACCAGAGCGCACTAGGGATTGGTGGCCTTGAATGCCAGAGCCCTTGTGTGGCCCAGAAGCAGTGTATCATCCCAACACAATGCTGTTACTGGTTATCACAGAGCCTTGAAGCTCTAAAGACCCAGGGTGATCTAGTCCGACCCCCTATGTTGGTGATAAGGAAACTGAGACCGGGGAGGCAGGGACTGGTCCAAGGTCACAGAGGTGCTGGTCACAGAGCCGAGAGCGGCAGGGGCTTCAGTCGTTGCCTGTTGTGGGCTGCCCTGTGTCGCCCTGACACTCATAGGTTGAGTCCTAACCCCCAGTACCTCCGAATGTACCTGTATTTGGAGACAGGGCTCTCGAAGAGGCTACGAAGGTAAAATGAGGTCATATGGGTGGGCCCTAATCCAATAGGACTGGCGTCCTTAAAAGGAGATTAGGACACAGACATAGACATAGAGAAGGCCAAGTAAAGACACAGAGAGAAGGTGGCCGTCTATAAGCCAAGGAGAGAGGCCTCAGGAGAGCCAGCCCTGCCAACACCTCGATCTTGGACTTCCGGCCGCCAGAACCGTGAGAAACAAATTTCTGTGGTTTAAACCAGCTGGTCTTTGTTATGGCAGCCCCAGGACACTAATACAGTGCCCTTCTCTGCTTCCCCATGAGAAGACAGCCATTTAGAGAATGGGAATTTTAAAGTACACCACTTTTGCACACTTATTGAAATTAATGACATGTTGGGCGAAGCACGTTTAATTAGTAACATCTATTCGGGAGAATCCCTGGGATGTTGCTGGTATTGTGCAGATGGTGATAATAAAGTCATGGAAATGGCCTTCTGCGTGACTGGTAAGCTGTCTCCGCAATCGGTTCCCAAAGCAGCCATCCAGAACACTCCAGGCGGTGAAGACACCCCCAGAGCAACTGTCTAAGGGGAGGGGTGCCCACTCTTAGGACGAGATCATTCATTTGTTTGAACAAAATATAGTGAGAGTCCCATGAGTTTATTTTCTTACCTCTTAAGCTCAGAAATGGAGCAAGAAGTAAAGACTAGGGAGATTTCTGAGGAAACGTGGAGGCAGGCAGAGGAGAAGGCTGAAGAAGACTAGAAAACGGAACTCTCCCACATGTGCGTCTGACAGAACTTGAACGACGGTGCTCTTGGACAGAGAGACGGACATGAAGAAGATGCCTCACAGACGCTGTTGGTGACAGAGGCCACACACATGGGCTAGAGGCCAACCTGCCTCCAACACTTGCGAGCTGTGTGAGTTTGGGCAAGTTCCCTGACCTCTCTGTGCCTCAGTTTCTCCATTATGTTTTTAAAGAGAACTCACAGTAGTACCTCCCCCACAGGGCTGCTGTGAGGACCCAGTGAGTTAAACATGTAAAGCTCTTCTTAGCACAGTGACTGGCACACAACCCCGGCTCACTTTCAGCAGGTGAGTCAAGTCAGACTCCCAGAGAAGCAATTCCAAGAAAATGCAACGTGTGTTCTAATAAAGGGCTTTGGAAGCCTGGAGAAGAGAGCCTCTGTCTTGGTCGCAGTGAGCTGGGTCTGACATGCAGGTGTGGGGTTATGTTCCGGAAGAGAGACCACCCATAGGCGAAATTGGAGGACTCAAGAATTACCACACCGTTTGGGGAAATGCAAGGAGCTTGTGGCCTCTGGAGTTGAGGAGGGTGGTGGGAAATGAGAGCAGAGAGGCCGAGAGGGACCAGCCCCCAAAGGCCTCCTGGTCATTGCTCAAATAGAGAATGGATCGAACCCCCAGAGCAGGGGAGTCCACCGCTACAAGATTTTAAGCAGGAAGTAGTGGGGTCTGCAAAAGAGAAAAAAGCTCCCGCGGCTCTGAGGAAACCCATCAGAAGGAAAGGGACCACACGCAGGGAGAGACGTCGGGGCACTGCCCACAGGCCCAGGTAGAGATGGCAGGGGCTGAGACGAGAGCCACAGTCGTGAGGGTGAGGGCAGAGCAGAGGGATGGGAGGCACGCCGAGGCAAGGCCAGGGGCACCAGCTCATTCCCTCCCCCAGAGCACACAAGGCAGGTGGCCTGGGGGCCATGAGACTGAGTTCTGGTCAGTGGGATGGGGCAGAGGTGACATAAGCCTCTTCTAGGCTTCTCGAAGGATCCTCTGGTCTGCTCTTGCCCTTCTGCAGCAATCTGGGAAGGCGCGAGCTCTGGGTGGCGTAGCTTTGGCTGGAACCACCCCTGACGGGCCACCTGGAGGAGAGCTGCTGGGAGTCAGGCCCAAGCCATGTCAGACTGCGTGCGGGCAAGAAACACGCGTTTACTGTAGTAAGCCACGGAGCTCTCGGGGATTTCTGTCACACAGCAGAGCCCACCCGACCGCGCCGGGGGATCAGAGCACTGGTCACTGGACGGGGCCAAGGACACAGACGAGTCCAGGATGAGCACGTGGGCGGCCGGGTGAAGGTGCTGCTAAGTCCAGCCAGGGGTGCGAGCTGCTGTGTCTCCACTTAGATCTTCGACACGAGTGTTCGGGAGCTTCTGGCGAGAAGCAGATGACGACCGGCCATGTGTATGTGAAACAACATCGAGGAAAAGCCTAGAACCACAGCTGCAGGCTGGAGCTGAAGGCCTGCAGGAGGAAGGAGAACGTCTGGGCGTGCCTGTCATGCCGCGGGCGGGGAACGCTAAGAGCTAAAGAAAAGAAGAGGATGGAAGAAGGGCCGTCAGCCGGCGCAAGAGGGAGCCGAGAGAGGTGTACCTGATGGAAGACATTGAACACAAGCAGGACAGAGCATGGCAGGAGCCGTGAAGGGAACCAACAGACCCCCAGCACCCCCCCGGGGGGCTCTCGGTGCCCCAGGTGGCGGCCAGCTGCAGACGCTGCCCCCTCTCCAGGGCGCCCGCAGGTGCCAGAAACTGCTCAGCCCGAAATCCAGGGACAGAGTCTGAGGCAACGCGGGACCGGATTCAGCCAACGGATAACCCTCCCGCAGGGAGATAGCAGGTGTTTACAACAGTCCGCGCCCTTGGGGCGCTAGCGGTAGGAGCGGTGAGATAAGGCAGGTTCAGAAATAACTCGCTGGAGGCAGATGGGGCTAAGTGCCCCCTAGACCAGCAGATAATGCCCCGAGGGGGCTTCCATAGGGCGATTACTTCCAGCTGGAAGAGATCTGGAAAGAACCATTTGAGGTAGGGCCCTTGGGGTCTAGGCCTAATCTCTGCATGCCAGTGTCACTTCCAGGTTCTGGAATGATGGTGTCTCTCCTTCATCTCACTTTGCTTAGCTGCAGCTGCCACCACGGTGAGTGTTCTTGGACTGAACGCCCCGTGTTCCTTGAACGAGCAACAGCATCACGCGTCGAATGTGGTCAGCAGAGCAGACTCATGGGTCTCTATGGCACTGCTGGGATGGCAGGAGCAAAAGGTGCCTGAGCAGGACCCCAGGACGAAGTGAATATTTACATCACGTGCAGTGGGTCAGACTGGCGAGGACCTCGGTACCGGCTTTCACGATTACAGGCCATGCTCTTCATCTCGGCCCCGGCTGCTGTAACAGGACGCCGCAGACAAGACGGCCTAACCGAACAGCTGTTGGCTGCAGTTCGGGGGCTGGAAGCAATCAGGGCAGCAGTGTAGCCGGGTGCCGGTGAAGGCCATCGTCCTGGCTGACAGACGCCGCTTCCTTGCCCTGTCCTCACAGGGTGCAGCAGAGATCGCCTCATTGTGCCTCTTTTTATAAAGGTACTAACCCCGTTCATGGGGGTGCCACCCTCACAACCTCATCAGCTCCCAAAGGCCCCACCTCCAAATACCATCTCACGGGGGTTTAGGACTTCAACACATGAATTGCAGGGGTCCCAAGCCTTCAGTCCCTAGCACTCCTTGATAAACTCCCCCCTGCTGGCTAATGAGAACTCCAAGAGGGAAGCTTCACTTCCCAGAGCTTCCAGATGGTCAATAACTTCAGAGCACAAAGGACATCAGTGTCTTTTCTAAAAAAGAGAAGCAGTTCACATAGTGAACGGACAGCTGTTTATTTATAGAACAAGTCAATTTTTGAAAGTAAAACTGAAATGGGCACAAAAATCAATACCTTTTTTAAGTACTTTTTTAAGATTTATTTATTTATTTTTAGAGAGAGAAGGTGAGAGAGCGCAAGCAGGGGGAAGGGCAGAGGGAAAGAATCTCAAGCAGACTCCCCAGCCCTGAGGTCACAATCTGAGCCTAAATAAAGAGTTGGCCACGCAACTGACTGAGCCATCCAGGCACCCCAATTTCTGAAAGTATTTTTCTGGGGCACCTGGGTGGCTCGGTCTGCCTTTGGCTCCCTGCTCAGAGAGGAGTCTGCTTCTCCCTCTCCCTGCCTCCCGCTCGCGCTCTCTTTCTCAAACAAATAAATAAAATCTTTTTTTAAAAAGTATTTTTGCATCTCTTAACTTGACTTCTTCTCACTCTACCTTTTGGAGTCCCCGGTGAGAAAATCAAAACATAATGTTTGGGATCGACCTAAGGTCACAAAGCCAACTGTGGAGAGACGGGCTTGTTTCTGAAACAGCTCTGTGGGAAAGATGCTCATCATTCTAGAATAATAGCTCTAGTTGACTCTTGAGGACGAGGCTCTGAGAAAGGGGCTCAGTAACTCCCAGGCGTTACTGCTTTTCCACCGCGTGCACCAGCCTCCCTAGGACAATGACCACGTCCAGGGTGAATTCTCGAGCCAGGGCCTCAACAAGGCCTGAGGACCAGGAGTGGAGGAGGAGGCAGGCTTGCAGATTGCTCACCTTCCTCTGTCATCATGGGAGCCTAATGGAATATCACAAATGGTGGGGGCTGAGCTTAGCATAAGGAGCTTGCCAGAGTTGAAACCACAGTCCCCAGGAGGGGCTACAGGTCTCCCCAAGAAATCAAACCTCACTTTCAGCCAATGGAAACTTCCTGCTTTATACTCTCTGGGTGCTGGGTGCTGGCATCTCCCCACGCCCAACACTGAACTTCTAAACTTAAAACTCCTGTTGGCTGCTTCCTCCCCAAGCACACGCACCCCACTACCCGTGGGGGGCTGCCTCCAAGTCCCTATTCCCTCCGTCTGCAAGAGCAGTGTGCATAGAGATTATTGTTCGGAAGCAGAAGCGTGTGGCTTGGTGTCTTTTGATTTCGGAGCTGATCCGCTAGAAAAAGGTATTTTGCAAGGCGCAAGGGAAGTAGACCATCTCCTCTGCTAGCCACTTCGCAGACATATGGCTGCTTTCCCGCCAGTTAGGAAGTGATTATTGGAGCAGCACAAACAGATTCTTTTGTCAAAGTGGAGGTGTGATTTTCTCAGGTTTTGTGAGAACACACACACACACACACACACACACACACACACACACACACACACATATTTTTACCAACCCAATCTGTTTTCCAGCAACCCAGTGGCCGCAGGGTCTGGGAGGCCAGCTTGAATATTTGGGAGTCACAGAGGAGTGCCTGGTGAAGTCTCTGGAAGCTTCAGGCATACCTGACCTGACAGGTGGCTGAACCACCACAGATGAGGCCAGTTGGCCAACAACCTGTGAGTGAGGAGGAAAGGTGGGCCTACGGCAAGAAGAACAGGCCTGGAGGCAGGGATCCCACGTCCGTTCTGTGTGCACAGGCAGCACCTCCCCTTCCTACCTGCCCAGGCTCTCACCTGTGACAGGAAGAACCACCACAAGAGCCCCCTCTTGCACACAGAACTATCACAGGGCTCATCTGCTACTACGTGGGACCAGAACTTCTTTTTTTTTTAATTTACTATACTAGTGCTATATCTACTACTATCTCTAGTATTTACTATACTATACTAATTAACTTACTAGCTCTACGATCTCTTTGAAATAAAATTTAAGATTTGCAAGAGACATTAGGGTAAAGATAGCAGATGGAACACATTCCTTTACTTTCATTACCTCCCTAATTACCTTGAAAACAGAAACTTTTTGTATGTTGTTTTACAGTATAGATCTGTGCTATCCAATATGGTAGCCAAGTCACATGTGCTACATTGAATTTTTATTAAATAAATTCTAAAATTTAGTCTGTCGTTGGTACTAGCCACATCTCAAGTACTCAGTAGCTGCATATGGCTAGTGGCCCTCACACTGAACAGCAGAGATAAAGAACAATTCCATCATCGTAGAAAACTCTATTGGACTGTGCTGGTATAGGCCCACTAGGAGCAAAGCAGTTGGGAAAGCAGTGGGAAAATGCTGGGAACTGGAAGCGTGGGGTGGGTGGTAACTGGCTGGACGAGTAAGAGAAAGTTGCATCCTAAACCAGAATTGGGGGGTGCCAAGGAGGCAGCTGGCCCTTGACATTTGTCAGGTCTGGAAAGGAGTACCAAAGCAAGCCACATGCCCTAACTCTGAAAAAAAGGCTCAACCAAGGTAATAAACTCTATTGAAAGGACTAAAAACTACCACCTCTCGGGGCGCCTGGGTGGCTCAGTCTTTGGGCATCTGCCTTTGGCTCAGGGTGTGATCCCAGAGTCCTGGGATCGAGCCCCACATCAGGCTCCTCCATTGGGAGCCTGCTTCTTCCTCTCCCACTCCCCCTGCCTGTGTTCCCTCTCTCACTAGCTGTCTCTCTCTCTCTCTGTCAAATAAATAAATAAAATCTTAAAAAAAAAAAAAACTACCATCTCTCCTCTACCTTGACAAACACACCTTTTTGATAACATAAGAGGAACAAAGGATTAGCTTGCTAGGACTGCCATAACCAGGTACCATACACTGCAGAGCTTAAAACAGCACAGTTCTGGAAGCTGGAAGTCTGAAATCCAAGTATGGGTAAGGCTGGTTCCCTCTGAGTGCTTTGAAGGATAAACTGCCCCATGCCTCTCTCCTAGCTTCTGGTGATGGCCAGCAACCCTAACATCCCACAGCAAATAGATGCACCATCTCCATCTTCATGTGGCTTTCTCCCTGCATCTCTGTCTTTACGTGGCCTTCTTCTTATAAACACACCAGTTATATTGGCTTAAGGACTCTCTCTACTCCAGTATGACCTTATCTTAACTAATGATATTCTACAAGGACTGTATTTCTAAAGGTCACAATCCGAGATGCTGGGGGTTAGGACTTAACACAACTTCTTTGGAGGACATAATATAAGCCCTAATAGCCAGATTCAAATTGGAGTTCTCAGACCTCTCCGAGTTCCGCATCAGAACACCACATCGCGAGAAGAGGCCCTGCTCCTGACCCTTCCATTCGTTCCCACCCCCTGCATCTGAGGAGCCTTGCCATTGCTCCATCCATACCTCCCACAAACCATCACCTCTCATTAGAAAGATTGGAAGATAAAATAGAGGAAATAGAGCAAAAACTGAAGGCTTAGTTCAACAAGCCAACATTCGAAAAGAGAGTTCCAGAGAAAGAGAAAGAAATTGAGGGAAACAGAGAAAAGAAGTAAATACGTCAACTATTATGCTGGAGACCTCAACACTTTGAGTCAGTAAATGGTAGATACAACAGGTAGAAAATCAGTAAGAGCATAGAAGACCTAAGCGGTCAATGTGATCTACCTGACATTGATAGAATACTCCATCCAACAACAGCAGAATACATTTTCTTCCCAAAGAATATAATCCCGTGCACACGAAGGTGATAAACAGCAAAACTAAGCTGTGTTATTAGAAGTCAAGATAGTGATCACCTCTGGAGAGCAGGATAGGGATGGTAACTAGGAGAGATGTCACGGATGCTTCTAGAGTACTAGTCAAGTTCTATTTCTTGACAACAGCATGCACACTTTGGGGTAATTCATCAATATATGTATGTATTTGTGCTCTGTGTGCTTTTTTGTTTACATATAATGCTTTGGTTAATTTTTTAAAAAGAGAAGCAAAGGAGTCCCCTGGGACCATGGAGTTGTTTGGAGGATGCACAGGACAGATGCCCAGAGACTGCCAGTTCACTTGCAGCAGCTCAGGAGACTCCAGAATAAGTTACCCCAGGAACATGAACTCAACCTGCTTCAAAAACATTTGGAATCTGAAGGAGGAAAGACCAGCGTTCCAAAGAAAGGGAGAGAAGGAGATGGAGCCGTATCTCCACAGACTGCACGAAAGTGCAAAGGCTCTTAAAGAACTTTCTTCTCTCATCGAGGAGAAAAGGGTGGGGCTAGGGAGACGGTTGATGACTTTGGCCAAGACTCAGGGGTTATGGCGGATGAGAGAGGAGCTCCTAAGCTCCCTGGTGTTCTCTCAACCTGTAAAATGGAGTCTGAAGGATTGGAAATATTATTTTTTTCTTTAACATGCTTCCTTTCATTAGGGTGTATTACCTATAGCCATGTGACTGCATGGGGCTTGTTTCATGAAAGAAAACAATGTCCCTACTCGAATTTCTCAAATCTCTTGAGACGGGTGTTAATTCCAAAGTCAGTTTCAGTACATAGTTAATCACACTCATAACCCACTTGCTCTCTCTTTGCATTTTCCCCCCTCGTGGATGTTATAAATGGCTTATTTTCAATTTCCATGATGTTTCATCATAACAGGCAGAGGTCAAGAGGGCAGAGATAAATGAAACTATTAAATGGTCTCTCTACCCTCTTTCTCAATCCGCACATGTAGTCATCCATCCGTCTTTTCGCTACAGGTTTGTTGATGAATGTAAGAACGAACCAGTGAAGAAATGATTTCATCAGAGCTGCCAACACATAACAAAACCGAACGCCTTCGCCTGCTTGCTGCACTTTTGCCCCTGTCAACTGTTGATTCCAAAGAGCCTTGAAATAGTCTAGATGCCCAGACCACGGGACAGAAGAGAAACAGACAAGGGAACTCAGCAACTACATAAATCAACCATGAAAAATCAGGAGGGCTTTTTTTTCCTGGAAACGTTTTTATAATTAACCTACAAACCTAAATTCTGTGGAAAAGAACCCAGTGCAAAATCCCCAAGTAGTAATAAAATTCCCACTTCTTAGATTCACATTTCAGGCATGCCTCAATATTAACTTCTCATTTCCTCCTCTCCTATGCTAATCAGGAGTGAAATAAATGCAATCTTCAAACCGTGGCCTTAAATTTAATCCCAGGTCTCTAGGGGGCTTTATTGCTTTTTCTAGTCTGGCCCCCTCATTACACAGATAAGAAAATTGAGGACCCGGGGAAACAGCAAGCTGCCCAAGGTCACCCAAGGTCAGAGGTGCAGCTGGGACTAGAACCCAAACTGGCCCCTGCCTTTACCTACATTACCTCCACAAGAGGAAAGCAAATGGCACATGATGCCCGTGTCCCTAAAGCAGCCTGATGGCCTGAGCTGGGCCGAGCCCCACCAGCCCCCAGAGAGCTGTGGCAGATCCCTGCCAGCCTCCAGCATCTGCCCTGACCCTGCGTCTCGACAGGCCCACCTCCATCCTCCCTAAGGCCAATCCCAGAGCCCTCTGCTCTTGACCTCTCCCCTGGGGCTCTCTGTTCTTCTGGGTTAGCCTCTTGTGAAAGCTGCCTGCCCCTCCCCCCACAACTCCCCTTCCTCACCTCCAAACCCACTTCTTCCCACTGCCTCTCCCCACACCCCTTAACTCCAAGACACTCTCCCTAGTTCTTTGCCCTTAACCTGTCTGGTAAATTCCACCCTACAGACAACCTCCTCCACGGAGCCCTCCCCCCTCACCCTCTCAGGAGGAGCTCCTCTCTGGGTCTGCTTGCCTCTGGGTTGTCCTCCCTCAGTGCACCTGCCCAGCTTCATCTGCGGTAATCCTGTGGCTGGGTCCTGGCCCTCCTCTCGTGTTTCACCATCTCCCTGGAGGTGAGCTCCCCCTCCATGGCCCAGTTACTGTCCAGTCCCCCCGGTCCCCAACATCCGGCCTGAATACACCTGCCAGATGACACACTAATCACCCCCCAGAAACTTCACACTCACCTCTTCCATACCCTCCACGCACCTCTACGCTTCTTCCTTCCCTACAGTCTGTCCCCCAATTACCTCTGCTGCATCACTCGCCCCTCCCTCCCTTGCCCACTAATCTCCAGTTATGCTGAACTGTCTGGCCTTGGGGCTTCACACATGCTGTACCCGCTATTGGAAACGCTATTCCTCCCTTGCCCTCCCCCTCCCCCAACTGTTAAATGACTAGGTCCTAACTCCAGGCCTCAGCCTGGATGCCGCTTCTTCCATGGACCTCTGCCAACTTCCCAGGTGAGCAGCAGGAGCCCCTCCCCTGCGTCTCCATCTCTCCCTGAGCCCCACCCCCTGGAGCTGATATCTGGGTTATTCAGGGCATGAGAATGTGAGCCTGTGTCTATCTTGCTTGCCACTAGATTCTCAAAAATGTTCCAGTTTGTTCAACTCTGAGTTGCATGAAATAGGTGTTCACCTAGCTAGGTCGTCCTCCAGACCATGGGCACCTGGAGGGCAGAGCCTCTGTCCTAGCTCCGTGTCCCAGAGCCTGGCACACCGCGGGCCTTAGCGAATGCTGTTTCTGCGCCACCACTGCCTGAGGGAAGACAAGCAGCTGGTCAGGGTGACAGCAATTTGGGCCAATCACGCGTGGTCCTTTCGCATGGGTCCTAAGCCCCAAAGAGATGAGTTCAAACTGATGACGTCAACTCCCCTCAGCAGAAGCCCAGCCTCCTGGCTGCAGCGGGCGTCGAAGTGGCATGGGAAGGATCTGCTGGGACCCGGCCTCCCGCCATCAGAGCTTTCTGTGCTGCCTGCGCCAGGTCCCTGGGGAGCGCCCGATGCCTTCCTGGGACCAGAGGAGCAGCGACCCGACTGCCCGCGTGCTCGAACTTCAGAGCACCCGCTAGCCTGGGCACCAGGGCAGCACCCTGGCCTCGAGCCCCAGCCACACACATGATGCTGCCAACTGTGAAGAGCCAGGCGATGACCTTTGGACCCAGGGTTTGCTGGCAAATTCGGCCACCGCGTCCTGGCCACAAAGGGCTACTCAGGTGGGGACCCAATTTCAACAAGCTGCCCTGAAATCGAATTAGGGTCTGAGAACACAGCAAGAAACACCCTTCTGCAGAGTCAGGACACGGAGAAACCTGCAAAAGTGAAGGTGTGACTCTAGGCTGCACCTGCTGCAGGGGCTGAGGGCTGGCTGTCACGCACCAGCCCACTGGTGGCTCCCAGCCTCAGCTGCTCGCTGTCCTTGCTTCCCCTCCCCCTCACCACCCCTCACAGATGGCATTAAACCATAGGTGTGAGAGTCATATCTACCCCAGCAAAACATCATGTCACTTTCCTGGGATCACACAGCTCCCTGACACTCTGGAGGGGGAAGCGACACTGAACTGGAGACAGTAGACCAGAGGTAACAATCAGAGACTTCTGGAGTTGGCACAGCCCGAGAAGCAACCTCAACATACAAGCTGTGAGTCCCTGGGTGAGTCACGTAACTTCCCAGATCATCAGTGTTCTCATCTTTAAAATGGGGATAATGATGGTACCAACCTCACAGGCATAAAGAGAGGGGCACATCACTTATGCATGGCATGGGGTGATTTTTCCTCTTCTCTTGGTAAACTGGCCATATTTTTATTGTCCCAGACAAATAGAATGGATTAGTTTCATGTCCTTTTGACAGACCTAGTATATTTCCATCAGTTGCACTTATTTCCTGCCCTGTGAGAGGTCATGGGGAGAGGATGGCCCCTACCTGCCACAGCCAAGCTTTGGCCCAGAGAGTCCCTCTTACTCACGGAAGAGATGCTGGTTGAGGATCTGCATTCTAGAAGGGAGAGGTAGATAATAAACGATAAGCTTAATACATAAATAAGTTATGTAGTAGGTTAAAGGTCACATGGATTCTGGGGGGAAGGTGCAGAGAAGGGGAAATGGGAGGAGGGGAGTGGTGGAGGCAGGTTGTACATTAAATGGATCAGTCAACATGGACCTCACTGAGAGATGAAATCAGAGCAAAGCCTGGAGTCAATCAGAGAGAAATCTGTGCAAAGACCATTCCAGATGGAGGGAATTGCTGGAATGAGGCTTTGAGAGGAGAGCATGCCCAGCATGTTTGCAGATGCCTCCTCAATCCAGACATCTGGTCTACTCCTTGACCCCTGGTTCTGATTCTAGGCATCTGCTGGCAGCCCGGGTAGGGCCTAAGCCTTGCTCATGATAGTCCAAGCCTGGCCATGTCTAGTCACTGAAGCTTCGCCTCCCTGACCTGGCCTGATTTCTCTGTATCACCTACTCCTGCAGGGAGATCCCTCAGAGTGAACTGTACTCCAGGACATCCACCTTCGCTATTTCCCAGCCTGTGCTTACACCCTGATCAGCCTGCAGTATTAGACTTCCTCCTCCAGCCTGCAATGGGGTCTCATCCCAATTGCCTTTTCAGGTCCAGCAAGATGTCCTACTGCAGTGGTCCGTGCACCAACCTCTCCGCGGATGCTGTGGTTAACCAGGTCATGCAGCTAAGCACATGCAGCCAACTCTCCCCAGTCACAGCTCACAGCCACCGGAGTGGTGGGTGGAATGGAGGTAGCCTTAGAAAGGGAAGGCTGTGTAGGTAGTGAATAGACAGTGGATGGGTGGTTGGAGAAGTGTGTGGACACACAGATAAAGGACAGATGGATGGGTCACAGATGAGCGGCCTCCAGCAAAGAAAAGAGCCCTATACTTCCCCAAAAAACATTCTGAAGAGGAATGTTCTTTCACCCCTAAAGCACTGTTTCCAGAACCCCCACCCCCACAAATACAGCTGCCTCAGTTTCCAGCCCTCAACCCCAGACTCACACCCAAAGTGACTTCACCCTCCTCCCTACACGATTGGTTGTAGCCTCATCCATACTCCCCAAGCGTCTCAGTGTGACTGAGGTGGGTCAGGCATTTTCAAATATTTTTTAGCAATAGAATTATTTCTTCAAAAGAAAACTCATGAAAAGCTCCAGTAGACGAAACAGGAATGTAAAGCTGCTCTAATTGAAGTGTAAATAAGGAACATGGCTAGAGCACCAACCCTTACTCTACTCAGCCTACCCGTTTGTCCTGGATTCCACAAAGCACTGTTTACAAAACCAGCCGACAGACCCAAGGGGCTCCAGGAGCAAGAAGAGCTCATGGTGGCTCGTGGCTCATAGCTGAGTTACAGGAGGCGCTGGAGACTGTGGAAAGTGGAGTCTATGAGGAGTGTGTGCGTGTATGTGTGTGTGTGTATGAGAGAGAGAGAGAGAGAGAGAATGTGTGTGTGAGAGAGAATGTATGAGTGTATGTGAGAGAATGTCTGTGTGTGTGAGAGAAAGAATGTGTGTGTGAGAGAGAATGTGTATGTGAGAGAATGTGTGGGTGAGAGAGAATGTGTGAGTATATGTGAGAGAATGTGAGAGACAGAATGTGTGTGTGAGAGAGAATGTGTGTGTGAAAGTGTATGAGTGTGCATGAGAGAGAATGTGTGTGTGAGAGATTGTGTGTGTGAATGTGTGTGAGTATATGTTAGAATGTGTATGAAAGAGTGTATGTGTGAGTGTGAAAGGCTGTGTGTGAGTTGAAAGGATGTGTATGTGAGTATGTGAGAGTTTGAGTGAGTATAAAGTGTGTGAGTATGAAAGAGTATGTGGAAACGTGAGTGTGAAAGGGTATGTGTGAGTGTGAGAGAATATGTATTAGAATGTGCATAAGAGAGTGTATGAGTGTGAAAGTATATGTGCGAAAGGGTTTGAGTATATGGGTGTGAAAGGTTGTATGTGTGAGTGTGTAAGAATGTGTGTGAGTGTGAAAGGGTGTGTATGTGAGTGTGTGTGAGGAAAAGGGGCGATGAGATCTCGATATATAACTTAACTCTACACAGGTTAAACACACACAGGCCACAGTCATAGGCATTTCACCAAATAGCCATAAAACTAAAAGATAAATAGGAAATCCCTAAATTGCAGGGATTTTTCTGAGTAGGGAGTGGTGCAATAAAGTGCTATCTGAACTAAGCCAAACTTGCAGTGACCCCAGGGGAGTGGGCAAACAGAGAAAGGACTTGTTTTTCCCCATCAGTGGCCCCATAAAACCCTCTCCAAGGCTGAGAGTCTGGCTCCTGAGGCCCCGGTCAAGGACTGGTCTCCATGACTGAAGAACAGGGAGCCTCCTGGAAATGGGACCCCTCGGTGGGGGAGCCGTCCTCAGCGGGATCATCTGTGAGCCTCGGGTCAGCACCTTATAAGTCACTCAGGATCCAGCATGGAGTTGAACCCAGGCCTTGGGCACCAGGCTACCTGGAGCCCGCTCCCCCAGCCAGGGTGCTGCTAGCCAGGAGCCCAGCCCTTCCTGGGCCCCACCTCATGGAGCATCTCCTTCTCCCTCAGGGCCACCATGACTTCACAGACCAGCAAAAGAAAGAGTCTAAGCAACTTTCTAGAGACCACCTGCCGACAAGTGGTCGGACGTGGGTGTGCCCCAGGCCCACGCTAGAGCCACACTCCCCCTGCGTGGGCAGAATCTCACGCACGTTTATCCAGGAAAGGCACTTCGCACAACTGGAACCACTGAAGGAGATTCTAATTATAATTCCATTTGGGGGGTCAGAAAAGACTGGGGTCAACCTTTCATTAACACGTCCAGAGTGTATGAGTGTGAAAGTATGTGTGCGAAAGGGTTTGAGTATATGGGTGTGAAAGTTTGTATGTGTGAGTGTGTAAGAATGTGTGTGAGTGTGAAAGGGTGTGTATGTGAGTGTGTGTGAGAAAAAGGGGTGATGAGATCTCGATATATAACTTAACTCTACACAGGTTAAACACACACAGGCCACAGTCATAGGCATTTCACCAAATAGCCATAAAACTAAAAGAAGGGAGACTAGGCCAGCCATACAACCCTACAGACAGCTCCCTTCATCTGGGTTCCAGTGACTGAGCCAGCTCTCCACAGAGCAGCCAGGAGCAGGGGCAAATTCTGCTAGGATGGGAGCCACAGACAAGCAGGCTCGCTCGCTCTCTCTCTCTCTGGTTCTCTGATGCCTGCTTCCCAAACGACCTGGTCAGGAACTACTCTCTTCTCTCTGGGTTAGTCAGGTCCCTCCATCTTCCCATCCCCAAGACCTTCACTAACTTCTTGGCTTCCAGAGGAACGGGTGTCCACCACCGAATGGCCACATAAAACACTATTCTCCTCATTTTCTTCACGAAAGAAAAGGCCTCGGATTTAGGAGCCTGTCTGCTGCAGATCCAGAGGCCAGGGACTTCTCCTGACCCACTTAGCCTGGAGGACGTCACTCAGGGAAGCCACTGCTGCTCCTTCCCCCTGACCTCCAGACCCCACCTCTGGCCTTGGTTCTGTCCAAGCGGCCAGGACCAAGGAGGGGCTGTCAGGGTGGGGGGCCCACAGAGGTGCAGCAGAGGGATGCGTCACAGAGAGCAAGCACAGGAGAATGGCCCGAGACAGGATAGCAGTAGAAGCAGGAAAGGGAGGCGGGAGGAGTAATAGTTTTTTTAAAGATAGCAGAAGAGTGGTGAAGAGGTGACAAAGTGACATTCTTTTTAGCACCTACAAATGCCAGGCCCTAGGTCAGATGCCTAGCACCTTCGTAAGAGTCTTCTGAACGCGGCTCATCGCATCCGTTTGACAAATGAGGGAACAGAGATTCAGATAGGTTAAGACGCTTGCCTGGAGTTTCACAGCTAATACCTTCCACCACTGGGATTGAACTCATCGAGAGAATCAGCAGACCAGCCGGGGATACAGAAGACGGGGACAGAAGGCCACTGGGGCCTGTCCTTTGTGGCCCAGGTGTCCTGCTGAGTATGTGAGGACCTTGTCCCCCATGGGGGAGCTTCCCCAGCAGAGTGGGCTGGAAAAGCACAGACCTCCCTCAAAGCACGTCCGAGATCATGCGGCAGCCCAGGCCCCAAGGTCCAAGAGTCACGGGGCTGAGTTTCCAGCGTCCAGGACACAGTGGGCCTCCACTTTGATAACATACTGTGCCCAGCGAAGGATTGAATCTGCCCACAGTTTTCCTGTTTTCGTTTTGTGACAAGGAACTCACTGAGCTCTCATTCAGTCACGCTCGGAGAGCGGCATTTCTCACAACCCCACTGCCTCACCCCCGTCACGCAGAATGTGCAGCCACGGTCAGCAGCAGAGGGGGGGACCAGACAGCCGGCCGGCCAGCGCGAGGGGCAAGCCGGGGAGCCCCAGCTAGTGCTCGGCCACTGGGAGCTGGGGAGCGGACGGGCGCCCAGCGAAGAGCCCCAGTCTGAAATCTTTACGACTGACTTGACCTCAAGCCGCTCCCCGGGGGCTCGGAGCGCTCATCGAGGAACAGGGCAGACTAAGGTGGGCCGCGGGGCACTCGTCCCGTGGACAAGTTGGCCGTTCAGGGGAGATGAGTAAACCCTCCACAATACAGTTATCGCTCACAGGGACTGACATCTGGGGGACAAAGGTCATGCCCCTCTTTAAAAAGCCCTGGGGCTGATGTTTTTCATCTGATTTGAGAGAAAGACAATTTTCCCAGTGTTTCTGAAATAGAGACAAGATGAACACCTTCACTGTGCCTCAGTCATGTTCTCTGTGCCTAATTAACGAACACCTGAAGAGGTTGAGAAGAGCTGCCTATCACCTCCAGATTTTTTTTTAGTGTGAGAACATCCAGAAACCATCATGGTCCTAATTTCCGCTTGACAAGTCAGGGCAGCAAATTCTAAAATGAAAAATGTGTCACATTCAAACTGCCTTTCCCTCCCTCCACACCAGCCACTGTAGCCTCCATGCCTCCCGAGTCCCACTCCCTCTAGGCACGAAGTGGGAGGTGCTGGGACCGCCAGCCATCAGACCACGTGCTCCTTCCGGCCACCGGCAAAGCCAGTGCCTGGCAGGGAGCCGTTGAATAATGGTTGATAGTAAGCCCACTCTGGCCTGGGCTAAATCGTTCACTGCCCTTGGTCTCCCTGCACCCCTGCAGAGAGGGGACTACCCAGCCTCAGGACAGCCCAGGCCTGGATTTCTGCCCGTCACCCACTTGCTATGTGGGAATAAAGACACTTAGCATAAAATTCTGATTTAATCTATTTTACCTTAATGGTCATTTTATGGGAATACAAAGGCAGTAGGCAAAGCATATATAACTAGTAAGTGTCTCTGCACATTCTACTTTGATTTTCGATTTATGTTAGAGGGCGCTGGACTATCCTTATGTACTAATAGCCTCACAGGAGGGATATACTCACCTTTAAGCATCCAGGGAGCAAGATTTGTACTCATCACAGAATAAGTGCCAACGAGTGTGCTTTATAGGGGATGCTGGAAAGGGTTTCACTGATTACTCCACTAAAAAGTCTCAAAAGTTTATTTTCCAAAAAGCATTTACTTTTAGAAGTCCTCATCCTGGCTGTGCCTAAAAATGATCAACTTCATCCAAAATGACTTATTCGTCATTCTAAAAGCTGCAGGTGCCCAGGGACCCCGTGTGAGATGCATGGAATGAGGTCCCCAAGAAAACAGACAAAAACCCAGAGCAGGATCAGAGGAGACTTGGGAGAAGCTTCCAAGAGTGAAAAGTGTTCTCCCAAGGCAGCCTTGCTCTTCCGTGGCCGCTGCTCTGCCTTGCTGGTCTGCCCTCGACCCCGCCAACCCTGCGACTGACTGTTCCCTCTGCCTCCCGTAATACTAACCTGTCATGCTCACGTTCTCCAGCCGCACACAAGGAGCCTTCCCAAGACCACGGGGCTCTTTCTAAACCCGGGTAATCCTCTAATGTCGGTGGACGGGCCTGGATAAGAAGTGAACCCAGGAGTCTCGAGGCGTCACAAACCGAGGCCATACCTCACTCACACCAAAAGTCCATGGGGAGGGGCTGGGCCACACACGCTCTGTGTCTTCGGACCCAGCCTTGTCATCACATGGCTTCCAGGTAGGTCTGCCGGGTGGTGAGAAGAAAGCGGAGACCACACGTCAGCGCAGCTCACGGCCTGCTGGCCACCACTGGGCCATGTCCTACTTGGGGCTGAAGACTCCCCGAGTGCCCAGAAGAAGAGAGAGCTGGGAAGCTGGCTCACACCACTCTGGTCCTGCCTATGGGTCCAGAGCTTCTGAGCTTCCCCTTCTAGGCCCTTCCCTCAGGCTCTGCACCGTAGCAGCCTCTGCACAGACCTGCCTTCTGCGCCTGCTTGCTCCTCAGCCTCGTGGGACTCCTCTGTGTCCCACATCCCTTCTGCCTGTGCTCCATGCCCCACGACCCCGCCCCTAGCATGCCCTGATGTGGGCTCTTCTCTGCACGTGCCTGTCCCTGTCCACTCAGGACAGACATGGGACCTCCCTCCTGCCTCCTCCGGCCCCAATGCACGCCTCCCAGAGCCTGCAGGCCCATCCGTCCCGCTTCCAGAGCCCAGCGAATACTCACAGGCCGCACCTGCTCCCGAGAGCCTGGAAGGCATTGTCCTGAGCCAGAGGGTCACGCGCTCACTAGATGGACAGGCGTGAGAAAGCTTATCGCTCTGTGTGGATCTGATGGGGTCCTGCCACATGGGCACACGGGCACGAAGGCTCCAGGACCTGCCCGCTCCCAGCGGCCTCGCTTCCCGGACGTGTGCACGTGGAGCACGATGCCCTGAGACATGTCACAAGAAAAGATGTCACCCGGTATGTTCATTTGCAGTTGCTGTTCTCACAAATTATCACGGACTTGACGGCTTCAAACCATACAAGTTTATCGTCTTACAGTTCTGGCAGCCGGAAGTCGAAAATGAGTCTCCCTGGGCCAAACTCCAGGTGTTTACAGGGCCATGTTCTTTCGGGCGCTTCCAGGACACAGCCTGTTTCCTCGGCTTTCCCAGTTTCTGAAGGCCGCCCACGCTCCTTGGCCCCCGGCCCCGTCCACACCAAAGCCCCAGCAGCCCCCTGAGTCTCTCACATCAGCACTCCAGCAGTGACTCTGCCAGCCTTAGGGACCCTGTGACTACCTTGGGCCCATCTGAGTAATCCAGGATCATCTCCTCATCCCGGCGTCCTGGACTTATTCCTGCCTGCGCCATGTTCGTGGCTCTGCGGCTTAGGCTGCAGGTGTCTTCATTATTCTGCCCACCACAGTCAAAGGAAGGCATGCCCCTGGGACATCTGTGACTCAGGACACCCCCACCACTCTCGGCCAGCCCGGTGGCCTCTGGGGCCCACCCCTGTGTCTTCTTTGTGATCGAAGAGCAATACCTGCCTGGCAGCCATGGGGTTTAAGGACCCGGGGAGGGGCCTTCCCATGTTGAGAGACAGAAAGACAGGGACTGGTCGTCTTCTGTAGAGGTTTTGTCCAGGAGGCAGCATCTCTGCTGCTCTGTGAATCACACTAAGGGAATAGCTAGAAAGGACGGGTTTGAGGAGTGGCCACGGCCCCCAGGAGGGAGAGGAGGCTGGAGGCCCTGTGCAGCTCAGGCGGAGGGAATCCTCAGGCAGCAGGACATGCTGGGGACCAAGATGAGGGTCTCTGAGGTGGAGAGACTCGGTGTGGAGTGCTGAGCCCTGGGGAAGCACAGCGGCATCTCCAAGACGCCAGCGCCTCTGTCAGATTGATGGTGGGATAGACTCTTGTCGCAGACCCTGGAGAGAGGGCTGGCAGGGGTGGGGCACTTGGGGGCGAGACGCAGAGCCACCCTCTGCAAGGGACATGGGAACGGAATGGAGCTGGACGTGCCATAGCCACGAGCAAGGGAGGCTCTCGGGGTGTGGGGGGGGGGGGGGGGGGGGCACTGATGCTCAGAGTTCGAAGGACTGGCTCCTGCCCAGAACACAGAGACACTCTTTATCATTTCAAAACTCCAGAAATCAAGAATCACACACCCCTGGGATGGGACAGCATCCTGAAACGTCATCCAGTCTGCCCTACCTGCCAGAGGAAGGCACCGTCCACTCGTGTATGGGGGCCGTGAGGCTGTCCAAGGCCACCGGGCAGGTAACGGGGCTGGCAGTCCTTCTCCTGTTTCGTCCCTGAGAACCACCCGAGAGGGCCAGAGCCCAAGGCGGGATCTTGACCCCTTATTTCTTGCCATGGCCTGCAAGCCTCTTCTCCGGCAGCTTCTGGAGCCTGGGGGAGGCGGTACAGCTGGGGGCTGAGGCCGCAGGCACTGGGAGCCCTCAGGCCTGCACCCGCACTCCCGGCTCAGCCGCCCTTTCTAGCTGCAGAGCCTCTGCCAGCTACTTAACCTCCCTGAGCCTTGGCTTCCCCACTGGAGACCAGAGTCAGATGACGCCCACCTCACAGAGGAGTCAGGATTTCCCTGAGCACTCCCTTTCCCTCACCTTTCTCCTCCTCCTTACCAAATTCGAATCACGCCAAACTGATTTTCCTAATCAGCCTCACTAATTTCCCGTCCTGGCGGTTTCCAAAGTAAAATGCCTTGTTGTTCGGGGGTCGCGGTGCGAGCTTCCTGCGGGCTTCCCGTGTGGGCCACATACCAACGGGGCGGGCGAGGAGTGGGGTCAGCCCGAGGACCCCGGCCAGCCCCAGCCCATTGTAGTGGCGCAAACAGTTTAATTATTAACTCTTTCTCCAGTGCAGTCAGCCTCCCACGCACATTCATGAGATACTAACCCCTTCATCTCGTTCAACATAACTGGGCCGCCCACATTACAAGAGAACCAACATACTTGGCTTCTGAGTCACTCGCGAACACGATCTTTAATGCTTTTGCAGGGTGATTTATCATCAGGAATCACGTATGCTTCATAGGTCAACAGCTCCCGCGCCAGCTTCACTTCCCTTGGCCTCCTGTGGGCTGTTCTTGCCCCGGGGCTCTCTGTTCCTTCCTTCTCCCACCCTTGCCTCTCACCCAGATGCCCTGGTTCTCCTTGGGCACCCCAGCCCCTCCTAGACAACAGCCCGCAGCCACAACCGCGGACACCAACGCGGTCCTTCCCTCCCCCCTGCCTCCCTCTTAACACCCCTGCATCCTAAAGGAACTCTCGATTTTCTCTTCTTCAGGGAGCACGGCTGGTGTAACTGGGAAAGGCCGTTCCTTCGCCCTCATGAGGCAGAAATATTCTAGACACTGTCGTCTCACTCTTGTGCATTTGCCCGTGTTTACGCTTTGCAAGCTCCCCGCTATGTGTGGCACCAAACTCCAGTCTGTCCTCTGGTTCTCAAGACCTTGCAGCATTGACTCCAGCTGGAACCAGGCAGCAGCCCACTCCTCTTCAGCTTCCCCTGAGAACCTAACGCAGAATTGTTCAAGAACACAGCAGAAGCAAGGTGAAAACTTGGCGTATCCATTTCCCGTGGCTGCGTGGCAAGTTCCTACAAACTGGGTGGCCAAAACAGGAGAGACTTATTTTCTCACAGTTCTGGTGGCTAGAAGCCCAAAATCGAGCTGTCGGCAGGGCCATGCTCCCTCGGAAGGATCTAGAGCAGGGTCCTTCCTTGCCTCTTAGCTTCTCTGGTTGCCAAGAATCTTTGGCTTGTAGGCATGTCCCTCCAGTCTCTGCCTCATCGTCGCACGGGATCTCCTGGTCTTCTCTGTGGACGTATCCAATTCCCCCTCTTCTTAAAAAGACACCCGTGGTGGGATTAGACCCACCCCCATGACCTCCTCTTAATTTGATTTTATTTGCAAAAACTCTAGGCCCAAGGAAAGTCACATTCCAGGTACCAGGGGTTAGGACTTGAATATACCTTTTTGAAGGACACAGTTCTACCAGCAACACTAGTCCCGTATCTGCCTGAGCCTGGTTTTCTTATCTTTAAGATAACACCGCCCCCCAACCACCTGCCCCCAGTCCCCCTACCAGGAGGGTAGGGTGAAAGAAAGAAGGTGGAGCCCAGCCACTTCCTAGCACAAATTTCTCAACCTTTTTCTGGCAAGACCCACGAGACAATCTTGCAGGTGTAACTTCAGGTCCACCGGCTGCTTCTCCTCCTTCCACTTTCCTCTCTCCTGAAAATGTATCGGAGCGAGAGTGGCAACATTACAGACAAAGCCTGGAATCTTGGCGAGCTTACTTTTTTTTAATTCAGGAATCATTGGCAACCTTGGCCGCTTTACAAGGAAAAACGATTGGCTTGAAACATGGATTGTTCTGAAACAATCCAGAACCATCGGTTGGGGTAGAGCACAGAGTTACTCAACAAGCAATGGCCCACCCCCCTTCCACAGGGCCCGGGGCAGCAGAGCGCTTCCTTGAGGACTCAGGTCTGGGCTCGAGCGGTCCGGCCGAATCCCGACTCCCCGTGAGTCAGCTGCACAGCGGCGGGCCAGTCCTGTCAGCCATCTGAGCCTCGGTTTCTCACCCGTGACACGTGAGCACCCACCTGGTGTCGTTGCTGCGAGGACGGAGTGGCCTATTCTTGGGGAACAGGATGTACCTGGCGGACGCTGAGTGCCGGCCCGTCTGCTGCTCCAGCTGCTCGATCCCTTCCCTGCCTGATGGAGACCCCAGCTTCACGTGAAGCCCAAGGTCGAGGCCAGAGGTCTTCTCTTCAGTACTTGAAAGCCTTGCTAAACTCGACAAGAGGCATTTGCTGAGTGTTTGCAGGGCCCTCGGGGGCTCCATCCAGCCACCGGGGTTCAACTCTCTGCACTTAGAAGCTGGAGATCAGGGACCGGGCTCTCAGAAGACTCAGAGCCGTGCTCAGAGCCGACACCCAGCTAAATGGAGAACATGACTCCCCGCAGACCCCTCGCCTCCCAGACACCCCTCTTCCCCACCGCTGCTCGGGGGTTGCTGAGATTTCGGGGAGCTCTGCGATGGTAACCCCAGCCTCGGGTTCCCAGTCAGGCCGTGACTGCAAACATGTTTCTAACTCTAGTGAATTCAAACTGATTTGTTCTGAAAATGCCATGGGAGGTTTTGAGAATTTGAAGACTCCTGGGTGGTTGAGAATTCTGCGCTCTGGAATTCAGACTGGCTGCCTTGGGCTCCCTGCGCCCCCGAGGCGCTCCCACCTCACCCCCCAGCGGGCCCCCAAGTGTCCTCCAGCCCCCAGCGTTCCTTGGCCCAGATTCCCTGTTTTTAGAGCATATTAGAGACAACGCTGCTAACCTCTTTCTTCCTTCACTGCGTTCTCCTCCCTCGCATTCC
The DNA here is from genome assembly GCF_017311325.1 of Ursus maritimus. Classification (NCBI taxonomy): domain Eukaryota; kingdom Metazoa; phylum Chordata; class Mammalia; order Carnivora; family Ursidae; genus Ursus; species Ursus maritimus. The sequence goes on along the minus strand of NW_024426774.1, from coordinate 3,664,725 downwards.
TAAAATGCTCTCCGCATCTCTGTGGCCCGCATGACTTCTGTTGACATTGAGCGAAAGGGAGACTTTGGGAAGAATTGATAAGAATGGACACAGGGAGGAGAGAACTAACATCCTTTTTTTTTTTTTAAGATTTCATTTATTTATTTGTTTGACAGAGAGAGAAGCAGCGAGAGAGGGAACACAAGCAGGGGGAGTGGAAGAGGGAGAAGCAGGCTTCCCACCGAGCAGGGAGCCTGATGCGGGGCTCAATCCCAGAATGCTGGGATCACGCCCTGAGCAGAAGGCAGACGCTTAACCGACTGAGCCACCAGGTGCCCGAGAGGAGGTAACGTCTTAATTAGATGTTAACGTGTGGCCAATGGGAAACGGTCCTCGGGCGTGGGCTGTGTGCCCCAGAAATTCTGTTGCACAATTATTCACCACTTCCTTCAGGGTCATTCATTCAATGTCATTCATGTCGTGATATTTCATGCTTGTTCCTACCCCACTTTCTTAGCAGCCTGTCGTTTTCTCCAAGGGGGCGTGGCTGGGTCTTGTTTTGTTGGTGAGGGAGTTTGCTCCCTTTTACCAAAAAAAAAACTTGTTTTTCTCGCTCTGTAGATGGGAAAGTGAACAGACACCTTAAAAGCAGATTCTGAACGCTGAGAGACTCAGGAGCACTTTTCCAGCTGGTGGCCCCAGAGTGGCCCCGGACAGGGATGCACAAGAGGAAAGTAGTCCTCCCAGGAGGGGAGAAGCTCGGCCGGCTTTTCGCACCTGGGCACATGGACACTGCCGCTCTGTGCCTGCAGGGATCCTGCCAGCTAAGCCCCGGTCAGTGACCCAGGAGCTGACACAGGGGGGCCTCCCAAACGCACAAGAAGGGCCTCTCCCTCAAAGTGTCCAAGCGCTCCCTTAATGGGGTGGCTTCCCTCATGGCCACGGATTCCTATCGGGCACTTTCTAGAGGCCCAGGAAGTTTCTGGAAACTGATCGCCTTCTGCTACTCACTGACCAGTGTTAAATTGGAGCAGCTGATTTTTGTCCTGTATTCCTGAATTCAGAATCAAAGAACCGACAGGACAGAGCCTCAAAGGTCTATCAGAAAGGGCATCGTCAGCTCAGGTACCTCCACCGGCTTTAGCTTTTCTGAAGCCCATCCCCACGCACTACAGCTTCTCTGCCACCCAAACCGTGAAGGCCCCTCCACAGTACAGACTTTCCAGGATTCAAGCCATCATGGGGTAACTTGAGCCCAAACCCCGTTTCCCTCCCTCTGTCTCTGCGCGCTCCCCTGCTGTGGGTGCAGAACAGGCCTCCCTGTGACCCCAGGAGCCACACCCTGAAGGGTTCCCCTAGAAAATGTCCCCAGGAAACAGACCGCTCCGAGCCTCCAGGGGCTCCGAGCCTCCAGGGGCTCCAAAGCCTGCCTTGTAAAACTCTCCAGAAACCGGAGGCGGGTAATCTAACACTCCTTTCTGATAAGAGCTCCTGCACTGTCCTTTGCCCAAATACAATGGTCCTCATTAGCTTTCACTTGGGGCTTTGAACTCCACACAAAACCCTGGCCTCCCGGCCCTGCCCTGCCTGCCCGCTGGAGCCGGCCTGAGGCCCCGCTGCCCGGTCAGCATTTCCTTTGTTGCCGCCTGGGAAGGTGTTTATAATGGGGCCTTTTTTCTGCTCCATACTCAGCCCCATAGGTGAAATCTCAGCCGGGGAGGATCTTCTGCTTCCCAAACACCAGGGCCTGAGAGGAGGCTAAGCTGCTTTCGAGCAGGACCAGGTTCTGGCACTCGGCGAGGACAGGTGAGCTGGGAGGACGCCCGATGCCCTTGCCCGCCGCTGGAAATCTAACAGGCCGATGGGAACAAGGCTGGGAAAGGGGGCCACTGGCACCGTTTCTCTCTCTGGCCCCAACCCACCTACAAGCTACAGGCTGTGTTCCAAAAAATCATTGGGAAGCGGCATGACTCACATGCAAAATGCCCTTGTCCCTCAGGAGCCATGTGTAGCTGTCACGGGGGTCCTGCTCACCCACAGAATTTGATTTTGTCCTTGGACTTGCTGGCCCCTCCCACTCATGATGTCATTGTGCCTGCCAAGTCCCAGAAAGGGGGGGGGGGTGGCTCCAGGGGGAAGAGGGGCCAGAGTCCCCCCACTCCCCCAGGCCAGGTGAGCATGGCAGGTAGTACAGGGCGGGTAGCTGTCTTCAGTTAAAGCTCACCCCTCTCTCCCCATTCCCTCCATCCGCAGGCCTCTACTCTCCACCCAAGGTGCTAACCTCGCTCCCTGTGGCCTGGTCTGGACCCTATTTGGTCAGTGCCGGAGCCGAGCAGCAGGTCATCGGCGATGGCCCTGCCCCCGCTGGCCTCAGGACCACAGGCACCCGTGCTTTGCCTCCGTGGACCTTTCCTCCTCAGTCTCATGCAGGCATCGAGGCCCTAGGCCAGCGCAAAAGGTCTCCTGCGCTGGCATGTGCAGCTTTAAAAAGAGATTATTTGTGAACCCAAGCGACAGGCCTCAGGCAGCGCCGCGGGGCGTGATGACGTCACACAGACAGTTTGGAGGAAGCCGGTTGCCCCACACTTGGCCCGCTCTCTTCAGCTGTCCCTGGTTTTCGCGGCCACTTCCCCTTCCCACCCCACACATTCCAAAGCCCCACGCTTCCCCTGATGCTTCTTCTGTCGGTGCTGCCAGAGCTCCCTCGGCAGAGCGGCTGTCTGCAAATCTGTGCGTTGGTGCAGCTGGGACCGCCTGGGTTCCGGGAGCCCAGATCACCGAGCCCCGTGTCTGCACAGAGCTGAGGAAGCACACCTCCCCTCCCCGGGCAGGGCGCACCTCCCCGGGCGGGGCACGATCTACCCATCCCATCAGTACACCAGCATGGCCACGAACTCTTAAGAGCGACCCAGATCGGCCGCTGCTGGTGAATGCCCGATCCACCTTCGTTATACAAACTCCGTTCTCTCGCTGAGCTCTTGTCCAAGCACGGAAGCCACGTGTAATGTGCTCACAGCACGGCCACACTCCCTGCAGGAGGCTGCTGGGACCTCCCCGCGTCTCCTCCAGAGCGGCCCCTACGGTAGTTACAGCAAATCCAGGACCGGGAGGAAGACGCTGGGCCACGACCCAATTCAATTCTTCCTAACAGACTTTCTCGAGGTTTGTTTTTAGTAGAAAAGTACATACGATGTGTGCGTAACACATATTTCATAAGTGAATGCTTATCATCCTATAGACCGGGAACTTTTCAACAAGTCGTTATCCCAAAAAGCAAGGTGTCCCTGCAAGGATAACGGAGCACGATTTAAAGAGCAGCAAGGCCTCACGTAAACATCTTACCAGACGTTCAACCGGGCAGCCGCCATCCTGTAGCAATCTGCCCATGGGGCTAAGCGCACGCAAGCCTTACCGTGTGGCATGGCTCACCAGCGTCCAACACTGAGCTGAGCCTTCAGGCTGCGGATTGTTCCAGCTTCTTGCTTTTTTCTCCTTCCCCCCCCCCCCCCCCAGCAGCCCACTAGCTGGAAGATGACCACGGCGTCACAGGGACAGACCCTGAAAGTTTGCAGCAACGTGCTGTTCGGAACAGACTTGTCGGTCCTTTACCACATCCTCAGTACCATCACTATACCAGCAGACATCCCCTCAGAGGCCGCGTGCCCACACCAGCCTGGACCCCGGGCAGCTCCCACCACCCTAGGGCAGGTGACTGATCGAGTTCAGTGGTTCTCAACCAGGGAGGTTTGGGTAACATCTGGAGACATTTTTGGCGGTCACAATGGGAGAAGGGTGCTCCTGGCATTTGAGGGGAGGCCAGGGATGCTGCTGAGTGTCCCACAAGGCCGAAGCTAGCCCCCTACAACACAGAGTGATCTGTTCTAGCTGAGGAGAGGAGGCGAGGCGAACACACCCACTCCCAAAGGGAACAACGTCAGGCTCCGAACGTGGATGCCAGATTCCGAGAGCCCCCGCGGCTCCGGGGCAGAGGGAGGTAGGGCGTCCCTGCCGCTCCTCTCCAGAACAGGCGAGAAGGTTGAGCTATGACTACAGTTGGCAGGGCTTTTTCCACCCCTTCCTCCCTTAGACATAAAGCCTCCTGCTCCCACAGCTTTAAATTAGGAATATTTGGTGGCATGATCATGTATGTTTAAAACCAAACAGAAATTTCCTGTTCCCCGGCGCAAAATAAAATTCAAGTTTATAAAAGGGCCTGTAAAATCTCATAATCAAGCCCATTAGCCAAGCAAAATGCTCCACTTTGATTCTGTGGTGTTTAGCTTTCTTTTCTTAGCACCGCCTCATTAGCGTGCTTTTAACGGATGCTCTTCCAGCCTGCTTCTCAAAATTGCTTAAGAAGAAAACACACGACTTTAAAGGACAAGATACGTGGGAATACCCCTCCCCCTTCCAATGTGGAGGCTCTGGGAGAGCAGGGAAGGTGGGGGGCACAGGGAAATGCAACAAGGCCCCAGACTCCGCCGTCTTGCAGGAGCACTGGGGATCTTCTGCTGCATTTTTGCTCCCTGGCCTCATGGCTGGCCTCGCTAATTTCCAGCTCTTTGCTGCTTCAGAAGACCAGATTTTCTTGATTAATAACAAAAGGTTTTGTTGGGCTCAGAGCTGTTTCCCACCATCTCTATGCAAACCCCGGCAACACAAACTGCGTACATTAGCATTTCAAGGCACTTCCTATTACGGATGGCAAGAAAAGCCCCTCTCGGTGGGTAAAATCCATTTTGTCCTCTCTTGTGACATCTGTTCTAACTTTTAAAGCCAGAAAGGAAACTAGATAATGCCAGAGTCTTTGATTTACAGCTCTTGCCCCGCGGACGCTGCGCGCTCTGAAAGCACCAACCCTTCCCGGACGCGCACGCATTCCCTGCACCCAGGAGAACTCCGGAAGTCATTCCGAACTTGTTCAAACTTTTCACCGTCTTTTTCGTGGTTTCTTAATGACATTGTCAAGGACTCCCGAAGCTCACAAAACCGGTGATCTTAAAACCTCACGTTTTTGAAAGAAAAATTTGAATGTTGATTGCCGTCTCTGCTATTGTGCTTCTTGTCTATGTCCCCCAGAGCTGCGCGGGCTTTAGTGGCCTGAGGAAATCGAAGCAAATTCGTTCAGGCAACTGCAATGTGTCCACGGAGATGGAGGAAAAGCCCCACAAGTGATAGGATAAAAAGGGAAAGACAGAAGCCCATCAGATGGCCGCCTCCTCCTCCCATCTGCGCCGCGAGCTCTGGGGTCCCTCACACTGGTCAGCCCCGAAACAAAGCTGAAGGCAGATTCCAGCCGGTTTTCCATTCACTATTCATTCAGGGGTCCATCCGCTCCATATGCATTCAGCCAACTGCTGTGTTAAATCGGGGCCTTCTCCCAGGATTGGCATGGTAATGAAGCCATGGTGCGGCTCTGTGAAAAGACCGCCTTTTCACCCTATTGAGGTCCGAAAATTATCTCATAACATCACAACATCTGTGCACAAGGCTCCTGCCTTTTGGAGCTGGGCATGTTTATCACGCGGCCATGCCCCGCAGGCAGGCTCCCTCCTCCCCCTTCTTCCCACAGCCTTGGGGTTCCCAACGGCCTCCCCAGAAGTGTTGAGGCCTGGATTCTGAGCCCCCACACCCCAAATTGCTATTCGATCATTTCTGGGGTATTCAAGGTGGGCTGCAGAGGTAAACCCTGGCAGGGGAAGTTGCCATCAGAGAGCTTTATAATTAGTCCAGCCAGGAAGCCAGACCAACACCAGGAGGAAGGAGAAGTTAGCGAATGCATTTTGCTCAGACTCTAGCAAATGACATTTGCTCAACTAATAAGTATATTTGAACTTTATTTAAACCGGCCCAGGTCAATAAAATCTAAGGGGAAGCAGTGAGGTTGGGGGAATTTATAGAAAGACTACACCATCTGCAACTTATATGTGTTCTGCCTGATACAATGATTTCGTTTAATTTGATTTGACATTTAAGAGCCTTTTTTGGAAGAGAAAATGAATATTTCTATATTCTATTTGCAATAACCTCACCTGACTCCGCACATAGCCAAGAAGAATAAATGTCACATTCATGGCAAACAGTCCTGGGCCTTCTTGGAGGCGGAGCCGGGAGGGGGCAAGCAGAGGGCCATCGGTGAATGTTCCTGGGGCGTATCTGAGGGGCCATGCGGGCTCCTAGCGCTCAGGTTCATTTTGTTTTGCTCTTTTCCCCATGTCCAAATTCAAGTGATGGTTTGGATAAAATGTTCCTGACCACGTATGAGATGGATTTTTGGCTGCCAGTGGGGTCGTACGGGGTGGCTTGTGCAGGCAGGCAGCCAAGAAGACAGGGCCGCATTGCAGGGCCGCAGAGACACAAGGCCAACATGACCCCAGCCCTTCACTGACGCCCCGTTCCCTCTTCAACACTTTTCAAAAGCCCTTAGGTCAAGTTTGAACTGTTCTGACATCACAAGACCTGGAAATCCAACCCTGGCAGATCCTTTTCCTTCAGCCATCCTTGAAAAAACAGCTCTCTGCCTGCTGACCTCTGGGGGTCGTGGGCTCAGGAGACAGGAGAGCAGGAGGTAGAGGCCTCTGGTGGTGACATCATTCCTCTGGGCCTCCGCCCAGAACACGGGGATGAGCCCCACAGGATGCACGTCACGAATGTCTCCAAACCGGGCCCCCACTCGTCCCCCAGTCATGAGCTGGGCTCACCTGGGAACCACAGCTGCCTCCTAAAACCAGATTCCCCTACTCATCAATCCCCCAGTTCAGTCTCCACCCAGCAGCCCAGCCAGGCCTCCAAAGTCACGCCCCACAGACTCACAGCCAGACAGGCACCTTGATCTCAGACCTCCAGCCCCCAGAGCTGCCCAAGGATTCATCACTGCTACTCCAGCCACCCAGTCTGAAGTCCTCTGTTACGGCAGACCCAGCAACCCAATACAGGCTCTAGAGGCCCAAGGGGATCCGCCCGGGGGGTGCCCTAACTTCAAAACCATGTCCTGAGCACTTGAGACTCCAGAAGTCCCACCCCAAGGGGCCCAGCAGTCCTCCTCACTGGGTATGTCCCAGGCATGAGGACCCCAAGGCCACGGATCTGCGTTTAGTGGGCTGTGGGTCAGGAGTTCGGTTCGAGGGCTGGGTGCACACAGGCCGCCCGCCAGCTCCGTCATGACTACACAGACCCAAGGTGGGCAGATGAAGGGTAGGGGGACTGTGGGCCAAGCTCCTCTGCCACCCCCTTGCCCTGGGCCCCATGAACATCAGAAGTGGGTCTGTCCCTGCTAATGGTGCCCCCTCCACAGCAGTCTCCCTCCTCCTCAGGGCAGAGGGAGGGCCCGGGTCTATCCCAGGCCTCAGAGGTTCTTCGCAAGGTGACAAGGAGCTGTGGATCCAGGGGAATGTCCTCATTCCCTGCTTCCCGGATACTCTCCCCCCGGTTTATTACTGAATCAGGACTTGCTTTCCCTCACACTGGAGCCGTGCCCTCAAGCAAACCAGCCATGCTGGTCGTGGGCTGCTGAAGGCCTTCTGGACACCGCCTGACAGTCAGCAGACCAGGCCGAGCTGCCCTCCTGTGCAAGCCCGGCAAGCACAAGCCTCATTGGGAGGATGGGGGCTTCCCGACAGAGTCTTCCACACAACACATCCCTTGCCCGAGTCCAGTACCTTCCACAGCCTCTGTAGACAGAGGCCACTGGGAGCTGAGACCGGTCTTCTCACCAGGCCCCACTCCAGCCAGACTCTGCCTGACAGGGCCGTGCACACGGCAGCCACACGGCAGCCACACGGCAGCCACATGGCAGGCCACGCAGGGCAGGTGGCAGCCTCCTCTGAGGCCACGAACAGCACGGGGCTTCACCAGAACCCAGAACCCCCAGCCACCCTGCCTCATCATGCCAGCAGCCCCTCCTCCCCTGCATAACCCCCCCCCCCATCCCTGCAGGATCCACAGAACCAACCGCCCCAGGATGGCCTGAGGTGGGTCCAGGGCTCCACAGGTAGGGCCCCTCCGGCTCATCCCAGAGCCACCGCATCACCTCACGGCAGGAGAGCTGGGGCACCCTGGTGACAGGTGTCTGCTCAGGCCCCAGCTCCTTCTCCACAAACCATCAGCCCCGTCCGCCTCCTTCACAGGTCTAAGAGCTAACAACCGCGTGCGGGCCTCCTGCAGGAGGAGCCTCTCGGCTTGTGCCTCCATCTCAGAGCGGGGGAGACGAGCGGGCAGTGCGGGAGGCCACGCGCCTTAGACGGGCAGCCCCGCCGGGCAGCCCCCAGTTGCAGACCCTCAGCTCCGCGCCCCGGGGAGCAGCTGCTGTGCGCGGCCGTCGCGTTGGGGCCCTTGCTGCACGGTCCTAGATCACCGAACCGTCGTGACGCAGGCCTGAATCATTTCTTGGATGCTAACTTACCCATGTTTTTGTTTTTGTTTTTTGCTTTCCCATTTTATGACCTTCCTAAATCATTGCTCACTGCTTCTCCAGAAGTCCAGCTTATAATAGCCGAACGGTCTGTGCACTGTAGTCTCATTATAAAACCTATTTATCTTCCTTAAATATCCCAGAGCAGTAAAACTAAAAATATTATCCAGTTATTTTGGCTGGCGTTAACAATAGACTTTCCACAGCATTTAACTTCCTCATTTCTTTGACCTGAGTTGAAAGGAAAAAACATATGTACAGACCACTCCGAAGATGTGCTTTCTGGGAAAATGTCACATAATCATTACTTCCCTTCTTTCTGTCCATATCTTCCCTTGTCCCGGGCATTTTCATTCAGTGCCTTCTCCTTCCAAGTCCCCTTCCCACAGGTCCCTTGCCTTTCCTGATGGTCCCCTCACAATGCAACTACACCGGTGGTTTGACAGCCTCACCCTCTTGTCTCCCCGTCAACCAAACTCAACAGTCGGTCAGCAAGTATTTGTTGAATGAGCTGTACGTGGTATGTGCCCTCCAGAACGTCGCCTCCAGCCCCGTCCCCTACCCTCTCCAACCAGCCACAAGACCTCCCGTCATGACATTCCCAATTCTCCAAATTGCTGCACTCCCAGGCACCACCACCTTTCCCAGCCTGGCCCACTCCACAAGCTGCCAATCACTCGCCCCCTGGAAGGGCCCCCCAGTCACAGGAACAGAGGAAGGGACTCACACATGACCAGTTTCTTTTTTCAAACTCCTGGTATATTCATACTTAGCAAAACCATGTTAGCACCCAACAACTCCATTTTAAGCGTTCAGTGGGTGCCCACCAACCACACGCTAGGAAAACCATTCAAAGACATAAATAAATAAAACACGTGCCTGTGCCTGAGCTCAAAGAGCTCCCCACCTGCGAGGAGGACAAATGTGGATGCGGGGAAAAGTTACACTCACGAAGAACAGGGTTATTCAGCACAGGTGGGCACACGTGTTGTGGGCGTAGGGCAGGGAAGAAGATTCTCCAAAGGTGGGAGGAACTACAATGGCCTCATTGTGAAGGACCCATCTGAGCAGGCCCTTGAGGGATGGGGAAATGGTGCCAGAGGAGAGAGAAGGGGGACCAGGCAGAGGGGCCAGGGGAGGCCTGAGTGAGTCTGTTTTCTTTCCCCCCGTCAGAGAATCTAACTAAGGTTAGCAGTGATAGCTAAGAGCACGGGCTCAGCCCCAGGCCAGGACCAGGAGGGTCTGAGAGGTATGGAGTGCAAAATTGAAGGGGATGTCAAAAAACTCAGTGGTCAAGATAAATCATATTTTAACGGAGTATTTAAGAAATCAAAAGTCATGCAAAAACCCATGGTGAGCGAAACAATTAACTTTTACGTAAAGATGGGATCAGTATTACCAATATCTCCTCTGTTTCTGGCTCAGGTTCACTATGAAATGCAAACTGTTTCAGCGTTCACAGCTATGGCTCGTGGTGCACTTGCCTTCAACAATAATTCCTTTCGTTTGATTTCTGGAGAAAATGAGAGAAAGGAAAAAAAAAAAATACAAGAAGACAGTTAGAACCAAAAACCATTCATTCCTGTCTTGGTCTCCAGCAAACTCTTCTGTCTACAAATTCCCTCCACCTTTCGTAAAATCAAAATACTTTTACCTAAATACTTCAGTTCAAGAGCTGGGAGCTTTCCTTCACATGGAATACTGTTCAACACCCTTTTCCTCTGTTACCCAAGGAACCAGTAAATGCACACGCCAGAGGCTTCAAGCTGGCCTGGGACCCAGCGGATGTGTGTGCATCCTGCCGGAAGCTGCCAAGCTGGGCAGGAAACTGCAATCACCAAGAAGGTTGAGCTTCTGTAGAAGCTTCTAGAAGCTAGGCAGCACTGGCCAAGCAAACCAGGGCTTATCAAAGGAAGGTGCATGGGGCTGAATCTGGTAATTAATTGCACCGTAGGTTTCAAAGGAAAAGGAGGGGGCCACTCAGCTTTGTTGGTGCCTCAGCCTTTTCCCTAAAGGCACAGACAGAAATTCGAGAAGCAGCCACCGGGCAGGTCCACCAAAGCCCCTCCCTTTGGGCACGGAGGACTCCGCAGAAAGCCTGCCCAATGCTTACTCCTGACAAGTTATGGTCAAAACCCTTTCTCCCCGAACGGGACTCCTTCACTTTTCCAGATAATTATCATTTTGGATGAAGTTTCTTACTCTTGGATCCTAGCCAAGAAGTGTACTTATTTTTAGAGTTTAAGGAAGATTTTTACATTTCTCTCATAGGCTCTAATTTCAACTCACTCTAAACAAAACTTACCAGAAGCAACTAAACATTTAAAATGTGTATTTCAGTCAAAAGTGAATCAATTCAGTTCTGCAGGCCTGACAGTCCCACACAGGAGAGAATCAGGGGGTTGCTGAGAGCTGCACCACCTCGAGCTCTACCCTGAGGGAAGACAGGGATGCACCTGTCTGCTAGTTACCGGGGAGTTCTCTGGGGACCCTGGCAGCAGCCACCATGGCTGGCCACACACAGGAGCTGATTTGCTTTCTGGACCACTGGTTAACTCATGTGAGCCAGGAGCCTGGGCTCTCTCCATTCAAAGCCCACAAATGCCTAGTGAAGTGGAACTTAAAGGGAAAAGCTCAGAGGAAAAGGTTTCTCCCTTCCATGACCCTGAGAGAGACCCAATCGTAGCCCGCGGGGCTGGAGGGAAAGATTTAGACAAAAATCACAGAACTGGGAGGACAAAAGGTCACACTCAGTTTCCATGGCATGATGGAGAGCCCATTCATCGTAGAGTCAAGAAAGCTGTGCTGGAATCCTACACTATACCTGCTGTATTTCCGAGGTCCACTGTGAGCCTCGGTGTCCGTGTCGGAACAAGTGCCTGACCTGCCCTCCCTCCCATCTCCCACTGACTGCAATCCTCATTCCCTGGCCAATGCCTCTTCTTCTACTCCTTCCAGGCAACCCTGCATCCAGGCTCCAGGGATCTCTCTGAAGAGTAAATCTTACCTTGTTCCTCACCTGCTTCGAAATCACCACTGACCGCCCCCATCAAGAGCCGCCCTGCAAGGAGCACCACCGTCCACGGGGCCAGCTCCACAGTCCCGAGTCCCCCAGGACGCCCGTGGAAGCGGCAGGCTTGTCCACACCCTCCCCGCTTCTCTCTGCTTGAATTCCCTACCTGGAGTTCAAACCGCCACAGGGAGAATAACAGTGCTCCCCTCCAGAGCCGGGAGCACATCAGGTATTTAGGACGGGCCCCTGGCGCGGTGCATATTATTATTGCCTATCCTCCTGCGCATGGTCATAACTGCACGCCCTGCCCACCATCTTGTAAGGCCCACCTTGTGGGGACATCTTGTCTCCCAGCCCCCAGCTAGCCTCTGTCCCAGAACTTACCACCCTGCATCCCGACTTACACATTCATTCACCTGCCTCCCCTACAAATCTGCGTCTTCCATGTGTGCTTCCTCTGTCCCATTCTAGTTGTTGCCACAGCACTGAGGCTTACATTGAATGAATGAATGAATGAACGAACGCATCTATCCCATCGTGGGCGCTCGGTTGTTGGTTCATTGTTGAGTCTCTTCTTAGCAATATCTGACAACGATGGAACTCAGCAGGTTGCTCCCGCGGCTCGGCGCTGAGTTACCTCCAGGATGATGGCTCATTCAACTGTGTCCTCTCCGCCACAGCTCTCACTCACCCTGCCTTCGACCATAAGCACAGCGGAGGGGTGAATCTGTGTGGCTCCCGCTTTCGACTCTCTCCATCCACCCCAGAACACTGACCTTCTCACCACATCTCAGTGCTGACGCTTCCCACCAGCTTGTTCAGAAAACGGGAGGCCCAATGTTCTGGACAGATCGCATCTTAGGCATCCCCATCAGAAAAGAGGCTTGGGTCATGGCTCAGCACGGCCTCTCTGCTTCGTGACCAGCTGGCATGGGCTGGAAGGTCACCTGCTGCAGTACCACCCCCCCCCACACACACACACTTTTTCCCTGGATAGAAGCAGAAGAGCTCTGTGCAGAACAAGAGATGGGCAGGCAGACGCCTTTCGTAATCCTTGATAGTGTTTCCCAATCGCTCCTGAACTTCCCCCCAATTAAATAGCCTCAATTCTTAATCTTCAAAAGGACCATGAACTGAGCAGGAAGAGAGACATGTCGGGAGCACAGAGAAGGGGAGGAGGGAACCGGCTTGGTCCTGACTCGAGAAAGTTCCAGTAGGATTTGTGAGCAGTGTTGTTTTACAGGGGAGAGGAGGAACCAAACATGAAGATTCAGTGCAAATGTCCTTTTAGAGCAAAATGTCAGTGGTACTTCCCTCCCGGGGCAAATTCCCAACTTCCTGATCTATCATGGACCAGCTCTGAAAATGCTGATTTCCACTAGGAAATCAATCAGAAATTTCAGGGCATCCAGGGAGTGCTCTCTGGGAGTAAACTTCTAAAGGAGTGACATTAAAACTAACAAAAAAGAAAATGTATTTTCTCCCTCCCTTTTGAAATGACAGTGATAACGTTCAAAATTTAAAGAGACTTCCAGAAGCATAGCAAGTATGGGCCATAGGACAGGAGCAGACACGTGGCCACCGAGACACTCACGCTGCACCTGCTTCCCTGCCTGACTGCGCTGCTGCCTCGTCTCGGGAAACGAGTACGGCAAGAGCCGTAATAGCAAGCTGACTTCCCATCCCACAGTCTTACCAAATCAATTCATTCAAGCAACAAAATACCAACCAATGTTTGCACTTTTCTCTCCAAGCTTTCTGGGTACCACGAATCCAGAGAGAGGCCACGCGTCTCCCCACTCGGGCCCTCCGATGGTCCAAAGGTGCCACGCAGCCCGCAAACCTGGTGGCTGGGCTCTGGATCTCTCAGAGCCAAGGTAGAGTGTTCTGGAAGTAAAAGATTTGTGTCAGTTAAATAAGACAATCAACATTGGACATCATTCTTCATTCCAGAGAAAGAAGTAACATATCTGGATCTTTTTGTTTCTTACAATGGATACCTGAGAATTGGTGCTGTTGTTTTTTACTCATTATCATTTTATTTTTGCTGAGAATAAAATAAATTTGTTCATTTGTTCATTCAATGAATGTTCATTGAGGGCGTTTATGTGCTTGGCTGGGGGAGCAACAGTGGACCAGAAACACCAAGCAGATCTGGAAGGAGATAATTGTGTCTACTGTGTGCCAAGTGCTCACCCAGAAGGTTCTTCACACCTCGGGGGCACCCTACACAGGGCAGGGTGGGGACCTGATGCAGGAAATGGCCTCTTGTAAGTGAAGGCTTAGGCCACAAAAGGTGTTGCATTAGCTCAGTCTTAAATGCGAGACCCCCATACTAGGCTGGTGAAGAGCAGAGATCTGGGTGGGGGTGTATGTGGGAACTCCAGTGAACTGGGGGGGGGGGCACGCTCGGGCCTACAGGGGGGCCTGGAGACACTTGTGAGGGACTGAGCGTTGAGAGGCAGGGATGGTGCTTGGAAGTCAGGCTGAAGAGGTGAGCAGTGGGCCACTGTCCCAAAGGGCTGGGTTTCTGTCCCCTGTGGAAACCACTCAGGAGGGAACCAACCGCTTCACTCCCATGGCAGCTGAAGAAGAGAAGGGGGCTGGGTTCTTGAATCACTTGCTGGTGTTTTAGAACTAGCCTGCCAGGCGAGGCAGAGCAGGGGACAGGAGAATTCGCGTAAGCAACCCCCCAGCCCGCCTGGTAAGACCCCAGGGCCATGCTGTATACTCTTGAGCAGGTCATCTCATCCCAGGTGAACACACCATCCCCCCGGCATCCCTCCTGAAACTGAGATTCCCTAATGTCCCTTCTCCCCAACCCTGGAGGCCACTCAGGGAGTGGAAGCCTGTCCTCCCTGGAGATATGTAGGAAGAGAAAAGTTAACCAGTTCAGCAGCTAATCTGGAAGCACCTAGTCTGTGATGGTCCCTGAGGGGGCGAGAGATGAGTGAGAAAGGCATCTCCCTCCCAGGTGTCACTGTGGCCTAGCCAGGTGGATGAGACCCCCAGAGGTGTAGGAGTAAAACAGGGAGCTGGCCCTGCCTGAGGGTGACCAGGGAGGCCTTTCAGGAGAGGGGGTGTGAGAAACAGCTGGAAGGCCTCCTGTGAACCAGCAGGGAAGAGGCATTCCGGGACCTCCGAGCAGAGGTGCAGGGTCACGGAACCTGGTGACAGAGACCCGGGGGTGACAGCAGGATGGGGGCTTCCAGAGGAAGTCCTACCTCTTTCAGCTGTGAGGGGCTGGTGAGAGGCTTGGAGCAGGAGAATGGCCGGATCCCAGTTCTGCCAGCAGAAAATGACTCTGGCCCCACTGGTGTAGTAGATAGACTGGCTGGGCGGAAACTAGAAGCTCCCCAGAACTGGTGACTGGAGCCCGCTGCGTCCTCACATGGCCAACTGCCACCCTTCATGCCACGCCATCCCTAAGTCTCATTCCACTTGACCTTGAGGGCCATGGAAGTCCCTCTTTCTGGTGCCCATAGATTACGGCGAGACATGCACCTTTTATAACGACTGGGTGTTGTGTTTTTGCTCGTTGCAACATGTCAGTGGAAATCCTTCATAACTACCCTCAGCCACTTCATAGACGGCCACGCTGCACGCTTGCCCAGGACAGCCGGGGTTCACCCCTGCTCGTGTCGTGGCTCCAGGATGTTAATGGTCCCCCCCGTAGCTCTCACATACATCCTGCTTTAGAGACTAAATATGTGGTCACGCCAGTCCTGACACCATTGCTTGGAAATCCGATGCTTGGGTTTGTTGAGGGGAAGAAGGGGGCGCGTGTGTTACACGTGTCTGTCCCCCATGTGGCCTTGCTTATGAGCTCTCTGGAGGAGAGAAAGACCCGGCCCCACTCAGCTCTTAATTTCTCACCATGGCACAGGCTGGTGTGTAGACTTCGCAAATTTCCCCTTTGCCCAAGAATTCAGCAAAAACGGAAGGAAAAAAGGGAGCCCTGTACTCCCAATTCTCAGAAAGCCTCCAACAATTGGGGTGGGCCTGTCAGGAGGTGGCATAAGCACTCGTGACCCCAGCACCCCGCCCCCAGGCAGCCTGGGGGGGGGCGAGGAAGGGGCTGGGGGGCACTCCAGCTGGGAGCCCCTCCCCCACCGGCTCTGCCAGGGTCTCTGCCCCCCGCGGCCCAGGCTGCGGCACAGAGCCGGACCCGCTCCCCGGGAGGCCTCTGCTGAGGCAGCTGAGCGGCTCCAGACCTGTGCTGCTCAACTGGAACTCAAGAAAGGGCACAGAATGACCTTTAGGGTTCACTTTTGGCAATACCGTTTTATGAGTTTGCACACATGGGACACGCCATGTCCAGGCCTGATAAGAACGCGGGGAAACGTCCACCACTTGGGCCTTGGACTGTCACTGGGCACTTCCAGCTGTGTTTCCTCCCTCAACCAGACGCTCATGAACAACACGTCCTAGTCCAACCAGGGGTGACTGGCTAGAAGCCCCCGTGGGCCTCGGAACCCCCTGGAGGGCTGCCCCAAACAGACCTCTGGTTCCCTTCCCCAGAATGATTCAGCAGGCCTGGGGCAGGCCCGAGAATTTGCATTCCTGACAAGTTCCCAGTCAGACACTGAAAGCGGCTGCCCCAGGGCCTGGAGACAAGTAGTTCTGCCTCCGGAAGCTGCCTCGTGGGAAGCTGCCCCACCTGCCTGGGGCCACCTCAGTCCCTTTGCTGCGGGAGCTTCCAGAACCAGCTGTGAGGGCGGGGCTCTGGGGGAGGGAGCATTGGGAGGGTCCACCTTGGGGCCAGGAACGATTCTAGGGGACGTGACATCAGAGCCTGAAGGACAAAAAGGACCAGGCCCTGAAGGGGGGGTGGAAATGAAGGGGGTCCCTTGGGAACAAACCCCCACCCGGCACCCATGAGAACTTGGTGTCAGGGAGCAGCAGCACATACCTGTGGGAGGAGCCGGTGGTCACAGCAGCTGGAAAGTGGGTCGGGGCGGAACCTGCTGGGCCTTCAGGCCAGTCAGAGTCGGGAAGTCATCCAGAAGGTGGGGGTGAGGGAGCTACGAGGGACCAGAGGGGCCAGACTGATGCCCAGACCTAGGCCAGGGCGGCAGGGACTTCTCAGAGGGAGCAGTCCTCAGAGAGGGAGCCCCAGGGATCCAGGATTGAGATGGGGTCCTTAGTTCAGGCAGCTGTAACAACACAGCATAGACTGGGGGCCTTACAAGACAAGCGTTTCTTTCTCACGGTGCTGGAGGCTCGAAGCCCAAGATCAAGGCAGTGGCAGGCTCAGTATCCCATGGGAGCTCCCCGGCTGGTTTGCATGGGGTGGGGGCAGCACTCTCTGGAGCCTCTCCTTATCCGGACGCTAATCTCATCCTGGGGCCCCACCCTCATGACCTCATCTGGCCCTGATCACCTCCCAAAGACCCACCTCCAAGTACCATTGTGTTGGTCCAATCTGGGAGGACACAGTCAGTGGGTAGCGGGAGAGGTGGAGAAAGCTCTGGGTCAGCATCTATTTGCACTTTCAAAGGGCTGTCGTGGGAAAGAAAACAGTTATTTCAGAAAATCGTGACATCTTTGAGAAGTCCGTGCTGTCTTTCCCCACCCATCCATGACACTATTTCTGGTAAGCCACACATCACCTCCAGGTACGATTTTCTCTCCAGCAGCAAACGCAAAGGAGGTGCTGTCAGTTAAAAATTAAACAACAAAAGGAAACTCGGACCGTGTGAGTGTCATAGTTTTTGAAAAGCAATCGGTTCCCAGTGTTCTCGTGATCTCTATGGATCGAATAACATTTGGTATCATTCCCTGATGGTCAAAACCCGCTGGTGGACGGTTACGCATGCCTGTGCTCAGCTCCACACGCCCCGCACACCGCATCAGCTCCGCGGTCTCCAACCTTTCTTTCTACCCCGGATTCCTTGCTTTGCCAGACATCTTTCAGTTTGCACTCAGCCCTTCTCATTGCCCCTTTCCCACTGATTTGGGGGCAACTGGAGCCACTGATCTCTTATTTTAAAATGAGAGTCACTGGGGCGCCTGAGGGGCTGAGTCGGTTAAGCATCCAACTCTTGGTTTCGGCTCAGGTCGTGATCTTGGGGCCCTGGGATGGAGCCCCACGTCAGGCTCTGCACTCAGCGAGGAGTCTGCTTGAGATTCTTTCTCTGCCTCGCCCTCTGTCCCTTCCCACCCCCGCGAATAACTAAATAAATCTTCAAAAAAATAAAATGAGGATCACTGAACAGAGACTTGGATGCAGAGAATTCTCAGGATGCCAACTTTTCACAGGCATGTTCGTGTGTGCATCCGTGAGTTCCGTGCCACGCACAGCATACGTAGTGGGTACGGGGTGCCAAGGGTACATGAGGCCCTGCTCTCCAGGCCCTTGTTAGAGAAGAACATTCCAAGGGTGTGAGTACTATACAGAGAACCAAACGGCCTGGCAGGAGAGGGAATGGGGGCGTGCAGGCCGCCTTCGCTCTGCCTCAGTGCTGACCCTGAGCCCCAGACGGAATCTTCCTTGCCGCTCCTTAGGACGGGTCAGACGCGCCCTCAGGACCCCTCCACGCGCAGATCTGTCGCTCTCAGCCCTTACTCCCAGACCCTGCACACATTCAGCACACAGTCAAGACATTAAAACAAAACAAAAATTTTTCCAGTTTTCAAGCTCCCCTTTATGACCTAAAAAGCAAAATCTTTCTGAAACACGACAAGTCACTTGAGCTGAAGAAAACACCAAACTGGAAAAGGCGAGGAATCCAGCGTATGTTCTATGTCACGTGAAGGCCAAATACCGAGAAACCGTCCGGACGAGGAGGCCGGCCCAACCAGCTGCTTCAAAGATGCTGTTCTCTCACCGAAGGCTTAAATAATGAGCCTCGAAAGGCTGAGGGGAGCCCGGCAGCGAGCTCCCACCAGCTTCCCGGGGACGAATGCCCGCGTGGCCCTCCTCGCAGGGTCCGCACCATTAACGTCCCCTTTGTAGAGAAGGCCCCACGGCAGCGGCCACGATGTCCTTCCTAAACAGCCATGCTTTCGTGCCACTGACAAAGAAAAAGAATAGAAGCTAAGGGTTCACTGAGCTTAAACATTGAATAAATAAATAAATAAATAAACTGTATAATAAATATTAATAAATAAATAAATAATAAATAAATAAATAAATAAAATAATAAATAAATAAACTGTACCTTTCCTCCCAAATATATAACGCTGACATGTCCATAGTGGCAGTGACATCGAACGTTTTGAGCCATTTCCCTCTTGGTGCTGTTGGTTTCCAGCGAAGGAGGACACCTCCGTCAGCCCCTCTCCGGGGACACAGAGGCTGCGTGTCCCTGCTTCTCTGCTCTCTGGGCAGCTCCCCGCTTTGGCCTCAGGGAATGTACCCTCTGCCTCCTCCAGTCCGGCCGTGAGGAGATCTGGGCCCTTTTTCCTTCCCGGTGTGTTGGACTTACAATGATTTCGCTCAACAGTGTGGATGTTTACTGTATACTGGTTGTGTGGCTCCCCTAAAAAGTCAGGTTGCGGAGGCAGGCCGACCACTGCCCCCAGAAATCCTGGGGTGGTCAGGGTCACAGCTGGCAGGGCCAGAAGGGGCAGGTCAAGACCCCACGGATGGCTGACGTACCGCAGCCCTTACAAAACAGCAAAGATGGTATTTGCTAGCCCTTTGCCTGCAGAGAATAGCAGGACGAAAAGCTAAAGACACTTGGGGGTAGAAATGGTATGAAATAAAAACGAAAAGCAGAATGTGATCACCACGCCAGCACAAAGATCACTTCAGATTGGTTTTTTAAAAACTCGTTGTTTGATCTCTCTAGTACTGTGTGGTTTGTATTCAGAAGTGAACAAACCAATTTATTTTGATGATAAGTGATTGTGTGTTTCAGTGGAACATGTGTGAGCTTGAGCGGTTCTTTCCTGGACCAGGACCTTCCTTACATGATCAGATGGCCACTTCTCATCACACATGGTTAGAACAGTCACCTGGGGGATCATATCTAAAATGTGGGTTCTGCAGTCCTATTTTCCACCTCTGCTAAGAAGCTGGAGGTCTGGGGAGCTTAAAGCAAACCCCAGGATGGCCTAGGAATCTTGTGGGGAAAAAAAAAAGAAAGAAAAAAGAAAGTCCTGGCCTTATTCCTCATCCCACCCCTAACTTATGGAATAGTTAGGGGAGGAAAAGTCTACAAATCCATGTTTTCCAGAAGCTTCCAGATCATTCTAATCAGGTCTTTTCTGGCAGTGCTTTCAAGAACAAAATGGCAAGGTCCCATTACTTTCAAGGCCCACATGACTTTCAACCCCTGAGCAGACATGGAAACGTGGCTTGTGGGTTCATCTCCTCTACTTGAGAATAATTTCCTTACTATTTGACTGAAAGAAGCAGAAACAGCACATCTATCACCCTTGGCTTTGCTCCCTGATCCCCATACTTAGTGGCTCTGTGACCTCAGACTTGTTACTTAACCTCTCTGAGGCTTGGCTTCTTATTCATGGTAAAATGGAGCCTCTAAGCTGAACCTGCCTCCCTTAGGTTGTCGTTAGAATTCGGCACACGCCCTAGTTTTGCTCTCAGATTTTGCCCTAGTCCCTAAGAAAGTGCCTGGAGCATAGTAGGTGCTCAGAGAACATGTATTGGATAGAAGGAGGGAAGGAGGGACGGAGGGACAGAGGAACAGAGGGACGTCCCTGAGCTCCCCTTCCTCTGTGCTGCCACTCACACTGGCTGCAGTTTCTGAGCTTGGAAAACCTGTCTTCTTCTCCAGCCTGAGGTCAGGTCTGATTGCTCACATGCCAGTGACTTCCGACTTTAAAACCAACTTTGTTCTTTTATTACTAACATGTTTTCATCAGATCTGTTTGCGTGTTCATTAACTCATGTAAACGTTAATAAAAGAACCAAGAAAACACCTTCCTACATGTTTCCTCTTGCTTTCTTTCAGGTATAAATAATAGGAACACACAATATACGAAAGAGGCCGACGTGCAATCCCCTCTGCGGGCCTTCCAGAAGACAATTCCTCCCTGAGGAGACACCCGAACTCCAGATTTCCACATCTCCCCTCCTCTGCAGAATTCAAGGGACCTCAGGCAAGACAAAGCTATCAAAGGCCCTCCCTGTGACAGGGCTGCGGGCCTCGTCCATTCCCGCTCCGGGGCAGCCTGGAACACACTCAGATCCGTAAAAAGGGTTCGTGACTTGCAAGAGGATGTTCCAAAGCAACCATTTCCTCCTTCTCTGCACCCTCTCTCAAACCTCCCCCATTCACAAATAGTCAGTGGCCCGGAACACCGTGGTGGTGTCTGGCCTCTCTTCCTCTGACCCAAGTCCGCAGTGCCGTTCCCCCAGTTCCTGCACCTGCCCTCTCCCCCTGGGCCCCGGCTCTGCGGCAGCCCTGCGCCCACAGCAGGAAAGGCACCAGCAAGCTAAAGGTCATTGCGAAAGAGACAGGCCGGCAGGCTCCAAACCAGCTGATTTTCTTTCTGCTCATCCATCCAGACATGGGTTTCCCGGCCTCCCCGTAGTTAGGTGTGGCCGTGCGACTGAGTTCCAACCCAGTGCTTCTCAGCCAGGGCGATTTTGCTCCCCAGGGGACACTTAGCAATGTCTGCAGACATCTTTGGTTGTCACATCTGGAGGAGGGAGCAGAGGCCAGGGAACATCCCGCTCAGGACAGCCCCACAACAAAGAACCGGCAGTCCGAAGGTCAGTAGGACCGAGCCTGAGAAACCCCGTCTCACCAACAGTGCTGTGAGCCAGCTCCAGGCCTGATCCAGAAACACCACCCAAGTGCTTCTCCACCGGCTCCTCCACGCTTTCTTTCGTCTTCGGGCTGGGCCTGGATGAGCCCAGACACCCTGGAAGCTCGGCCAGCGGGGCGGAGCCGCGAGGATGAGGAGAACCTGCGTCTTGGAGCAGAGCGGCCTGCCCACCACTAACACCCACTCTGGCCCGTAGTGAGAAACTTCTAGCATGTGGAAGTGATTACACATTTCTGGGCTTGTTTGTTGCAGCTGTGGCATTGCCTTAGCTCAATCACAGACACATTTGCAGTTTCTTGAAGACATTCTCCAACCGTGTGGAGCGGTGCTGTAATCAGCTCTGGGACCAGCCGACGTCCCCTGGGGCATTTCTGGAAGCTTGAGTCCCTCCACCTGGGAGACATCAATTTATAGCTGGCACTCTGAGCTGGCGTGTGCAGAGAGGCGGGGTGCCTGTGGACCTATGGAAGTCTGTGAGGGACTTTTGAAATTGTGACTTTGAAATAAGCCCTCTAAGGGTCACATCTGGCCATTCTAGTTCCGAAGGACTTCAAATTAGGATTTTTACACTCCGCATGCTGCAAGTTTAGTGAAGGATGTTTTCTCTCATTCAGTTATCTCAACTCGTCAAAACTTAGTAAAAAATAGATGCAAATTCCTATTTTTTTTTACAGATTCCTTAGCTCTGTCATGAGGCGTGGTTGCTGCTGTCCCAGCGATCATTTATAAAACACAAGACTGTATACCAAAAAAGTATTCTTATTTCACTGAAATTTCCACCTCCATGAACGCCCTGCATGTTCCCTGGCCCCCCTATTTACTGAGCGCTCCTAACCTACCGGAGATTCGGTGGGACATGCACTGAATGTTCAAAATCTCATTTGGAGGGAGGTGCTGTTCGGCTGCAGTTGCAACCGGGGAAAGGACATCAGAAGGGCCAGGTGCTTTCCCTGGGTCACGCGCCCCCGCAGCGCCCCCCACAGCGCCACCTCCACGGCTCGGAAGGCCGCCGCCCACGGGTGAGCTCAGTGTTGCTCCTTCAACCCCGACAGACAGCATGACCTTCTTCTCCCCGAGGACCGTCATCAGAGCACAGAAGCCCCCGTAAGAGAAGCCGGAGACACGGTGAGGAAGGCACCATTAAGAATATTGTATTTCAAATGCCATGTTTCAAACTATCATAAAGTGGCCATGGTAAATGTTTCCTTTTCTAAAGCGAGTATGTCTCCCAGAGATAATTAAGTGGATTTGATACACTCTCAGAAAGCCTTAGGAAGTAACTCAGCACGAAGATCAGACGTGGAAGTCAGACAGGTGTGGGGGCCAGACACCGGCTCCCTGATCTCCTGGCTGCGCTTACGGACAGGTTACGTGGCAGTTTCCTGGCATGTGAGCAGGGAAAGCCGGCGGGGAGGGGGGCCACCTTGGAAAGTCTCCTAGGGGTACAGCAGGATCAGGCCAGCCCAGCGCTCACTCCAGGCCCGTGGCTTAGTGAGAAAGCTCCAGGACGAGGACCAGGGCTGCAGCTCCCGGGCCCTGCGCTCTGAGCCCCATCACGCCCGCACCCCCACCCCAGCGCCCATGTCAGGGAACTGGCACTAACAGGCCCGTTCGCCCCGCAGTGCCGTGCACAACACCCAGACTTGCTCCCCACACGAGGCCCCTCACCTGTCCTCCCTCCAAAGGCGTTCTCTGGGCCACTGTGGTTTGACAGCAACGGGAAAAGCACCCGAGCCTCAATCCTGACTCCCAGGTGATGTCTGGGCCCTGTGGCTGTGGGCTCATCTCTGCACTCCTCAGCCCATCTGCAAAATGGGAATGATGCTCCCTGCCCTACTGGTCCACGTGAGAGTCGCAGAGTGGTGTCCTGAAGTCTGCTGCGTGAGTCAAATGCAAGCTGTTGCTCAGAAAAGATGCATTTTTTTATTAAACTTTTTTTAAAGATTTTATTTACTTATTTGTTTATTTGGGAGAGAGAGAGCACAAGCAAGGGGAGCGGCAGGCAGAGGGAGAAGTAGGCTCCTCGCTGAGCAGGGAGCCCAATGTGGGGCTCGACCCCAGGACCTTGGGATCATGACCTGAGCTGAAGGCAGACGCTCAACCGACTGAGCCACCCAGTGCCCCGAAAAGATGCCATTTTAAAGGTGAATGCAGGAGCACTGTGCCAGCTCCGTCTTTCCACAACTTCGGTAGAAGCTCAGCTCCCCGAGCCTCATGCTTTGCGGGGCGGGAACCACCCAGGTTCCACTTCAGTGCGTCTGGACTGGAGCCTGAGACGCATGCCCATGCTGCTGGTTCTCAGACCACGCTTTGAGGAGCGCTGCTCAGAGAGCAGGTGCTCTGTCCAGTCTGCCACTGGGTTTAAGCGTCGGCACACATGAGGAGGAGCCGGGAACCCTGGGCCCCCCGTGACCCACCCAAGGACACACTGCAGCCGAGGGACAGATACTCAAGGCGCATAGAGAAATAAAGGGCTGGGTCAAAGCCACCCCCTCAAGGCCAAGGGCTCAGGCTTAAGGAGGGGCGAGGGGCAGGAGCCCTCAGAGTCCTGAGCTCCCCCTCAGCCTCCCTCTGGGCGCTCCCCTGACTCTCTCTCTCTCTCTCTCTCTCTCTCTCACACACACACACACACACACACACACACACACACACACGGCAGCAGCAACCAGAACCTCAACCCTTCGCAGCTAGCGAGCATTCTGCTCTTCTGCGTTTCTACAGTGGCCCCTCCCTGGGAATATGGGCTCCTGACTTCAAAGCAGGACTTAGTGAATTGTAATTGCACCAACCCACTCCTGACTCCTTTCTCAGGATCAGAAATGGCCACACTGGGGTAGTGTCACAGGGATAAGATGGAAGCGTCTGGGCCGCTGCCAACAGCTACTGCCTGCAAGGCTCCCAGCCCCCTTCTTGGTACAAGCTTTGGAGTCTTCATGCCAAGGTGTCTTCTGAAGGGTCAACAGTATCCCAGGGGTCCCTGGAAGTTAAATCAACAAGACAGTGGGGCAAAGAGACTGGTCCTAACTAGGAACGCTGATCCCTCCACACTCAAAGTCTTCATGTTGTATGAAGAAAAAAATGTCAAAATCTCCTTAAAATCTTGCTGATGAGGAGTGATAGCTCTGAGATGCTTCGATGATGGTTTCTGGAATGTCTGGAGGCACCGATTCTTACTCCCAGTCACCTTCCTCAGCCACTCAGCTCTCCCGTCCTCCCCAGAGCCCTAGGGTCGTTGGATCATTTATCTTACTTGGTTTGGGCTCAAAACATATAGTTATCACATATGGTTATGAAGTCTATACCTTAGGGGAAAGTTGGTAGAGATTTTGAGTGGTAAAAAAAAAAAAGACCCACACTGGGGCGCCTGGGTGGCTCAGTTGTCTAAGTGCCTGACTCTTGATTTTGGCTCAGGTCATGATCTCAGGATCATGGGATTGAGCTCCATGTTGGGCTCTGCACTCAGCAGGGAGTCTGCTTGAGATTTTCTTTCTCCCTCTCCCTTTGTCCCTCCCCCCACTCGCTTGTGCTCTCTCTCTCAAATACATAAATAAATCTTTTTTAAAAATATAAAAAATAAAAAAAGACCCACACAATATACTTGAGTATACACTGGATACCAAGATGTCAAATAAGACATCACTCATGTCTTTTAAAATTAACACACTCTTGTTGGATGTAGGATATGCTATTTTATTATCTTATGCACTATAAATAATTTGTAATTGTAAAACTTTCGGGGGGGGAAGTCCAAATAATTGTAAGTGATTACAATTATGATGTATATGCAAAATTATACTTAGAAATTTTGATCCCCACTGCCCAGCCCCCCACCCCCACCATGGCCCCATTTCTCTTTTGGTAGCCATTTAGTTATCAATGTAACAAACCACTCCAAAGTTAGTGGCTTCGGATGACAATTTCTTCTCTCATAATCTTATTGCTTGGGTTCCAGTGAGCAGTCTCACTTGGGGTCTCTTGCATGGGTGCAGTCAGTTAATGGTTGGGGTGGGGTCAGTTCAATGTTTTTCTGAGCCATCAAAAAGGTCTTTCAATTATGAGCATACTCCCAAAAAGTGGGGGAGAAAAGAGAAAAAGAAAATCTAAGCAAAGAAATAGAAGATATAAAGAAGAACCAAATTGAAATTTTAGAGCTGAAAAATATAATAGGCAAAGCAAAAAACTCATTGGATGAGCTCAACAGTGAAATGGAGTGAAATGGAGTGGGCAGAATAAAGAATCAATACACTTGAAAATAGAACAATGGAAACGACTCAATCTGAACAACAGAGAGAAAGTAAACTGAAAAATAAAATAAAATAAAATAAAAAAAATAAAATAAAATAAAAGGCATAGCCTCATAGACCCCAGAGGGACTACAGGGAAAGATCTAACATTCATGTCACGAGGATCCCAGGAGAGAAGAAGGTGCGGCTGGAAAAAAAAAAAAAAAATGTCAAGAAACAATTGCTGAAATTTTTCCAAATTTGGCAAAAAATTTAAACCTACAGATTCAAGAAACTGGAAAAACACAAAGAAATCCATGCCAAGGTACATCATAAGCACACTTCTGGAAACTAAGGACAAAGGAAACAGGGAGAAACAAACACCACCTTATTTACAGAAGAAAAAGCAATTTGAATGACAGCAGATTTCTCATCAGAAACCATAGCAGCCAGAAAAAAGTGGCAAGACATGTGAAATGCTGAAAAAAAAAAACCTGTCAACCCAGAAGTTGAGATACAACAAAAATATCCTTCAGGAATCAAAGGGCAAGCAAGACCGTCTCAGATGCAGGAAATCTAAGAGAACTTGTCACCAACAGACTTACCCTAAAAGAATGTCTAAAGGACACTCTTGAAACACAAATAACCAATAAAAGAAAGAATACTGGAACATCAAGAAGGAAGAAAGAACAAAGTAAAAAAGTAAAACTCTGGATAAATATAACAGAGTTTCTTGTCCACTTGAGTTTTCCAAACACAAACGTGGCCGTCCTCACCAGGTCCAAAAGGCTCATTCTCACCTCGTAGGCAGAGTTCGCCAACTGCAGAGTTGATCTGAGAGGCCAGTTTACCAGAAGCTTCTCAGACTGGGGGCCCTTGACCACCTGCATCAGCATCTCCTTAGGACCTTGCTCCAAAGGCTGCTTCCTAGGCTGCTTTCCAAACCCACTGAATCAGAATTTCTAGAGGCGGGCTCCAGGACTGTGTGTGAAAGTGATTCTTTCAAACGCTAAGGTTTGAAAAGTCCTCAGATCAGTTGTTAATAAAGGGTCAAGCTCAGTCACGCAGAGTTAACTAATTTTTTTTTAAGATTTTATTTATTTGTCAGAGAGAGAGAGAAAGAGCACAAGCAGGGGAAGGGACAGAGGGAGAAGCAGGCTCCCCACTGAGCAAGCAGCCCTTCTCGATGATGATCTGAGCCAAAGGCAGACACTCAACCGACTGAGCCACCCTGGAACCCCTCAGAGTTAACCTCCGAGGAGATGAGAACAAAGTGCTTTACAGAGTCCTAGCAGCGGGCAATCCAGCCCTGTAGGACGGGAACAAAATTCAAGGTAAAAAGGGATCAATAACCCCTCTAGGGTCAAGGTCACACACTTCTGTATTGTCACAGGGGGATGTGCTAGGGAGTGTGGGTCCACAGTGGGATCTGTCATCCATCTGTGCCTCAGTTTCTTCTTCTGTAAAACCTGGACAGCATCTGCCTTTCCTAACTCATGGAGTCAAATGAAGAGCAAAATAGCTGAGCTGTGAATGGCTTGTAAATTATTAGTTATTCTACCCAATGTGAATGTTTAGCCTCCCTTGGAGAGGGCCATTGTATTGCCCTTTTCTCTTTGAAATGGAACGTCTGTGTTCTTCAGACTCCGGGAAAGGCAGGCATGGTTCAATAAAATGTACGACTTAATTCACCCCGTCTTTCCTCCAGGGTCCTGTGCAGGTGGCCAACCCCAGCACTGAGACAGATGAGGCCCCTGGCGCCACAGGGTCAGCGGTGCTTGGAAGATGGCAGGACCCCCAAGAGCTGAGAACAAGTACCCAGAGGCTGCCCCTCCAGGGGTCTGCAGGTCCCCGCAGCCCTCGGGGTCCCCAGCACTCACTCCCAGAGGACACAGACCTAGGTTGGTCCCCTCCAGCAGCCAGTGGTAGCAGTGACAGAGGACAGGTGTGTATGGGGGAGGGGGGAGGCTTGCAAAACCTTTGCTAGATTTCACTCTAGCCTAGAAGGAGGAGGTCTGTAAATTGACCTTTGGGGGGTGGGGTGTCAGAGGCAGAATCTGGGAGTGCAAGCCTCAAGGACATGGGGGGTGGGGGAGAAGGGTGAACTATTTTCTAAACAGAAGTTTCTCCACCAGCCAACCTGAGAGGGCAGTGATAAGAATCACCCGAGCTGGCGCCAACTGGGTGCCACCAGGGCCTCAGGCCATGGACAGCACCGGCCTTCCGGGTCGCAAAGGGGCAGCGCCTGGCCCCAGCACCAGCCCTCCGCTGCGGGCCTGGACGGCGGCGCGCAGCGGGGAGGCCGCGGGAGCCGGGCGCGCACGTGGTGCGGGGCGGGCTGGTTCCTCCCCACTGAAGTCACGCACTTGGCGAGCTGCGTCGTGGCCGACGCGCAAACGCGGCTTCGGCCAAAAAGGGGGTGGGGTGCGCACAATGTGTTTCTTGTTAGGGACCCGCAAGCCGGGGCTCGGGTGTTGCTTTTGGTGCCGCATTATAATGTGAAGATGTAGCTTGATTCCGGACAAGCCCGCTCTTGTCGCTGGCTGGAGAGGGCCGCTGCGGGTTCCCACGGACGCCGCTGCGCTCGGGCGCAGAGGGCGCGCAGCGGGTGGCCGCCGGGGATCCCCGCGGTGACCCGAGCTCCCCGCAGGGGCCGGACCGGGGACGCGCGCCTTGCGCCGGCGCAGACTCGGCGACGCCAGCCCCGCGCCCGCCAGCTCGTGGGCAGCCCGGGATTGTTTTCTAAGACCTTATCTCTTGCTCAAGTTAATTTTCTTTTTTAATTTGGTGACTGGAACAAAAGTCACAGGACGATCCTTTGTGAAAGCCAAACGCGGCCACAAATCGGGGCACTTCACAGCATTTCTAACTAAATATTTGCTGTGCTGGTAGCTAAAGAGGCCCCTCCGCCAGCTTCCAACTCCCAAACTCTTTTTTTTTTTTTTTTTTTTTTTTTTTACGGAGCTGAAAAGTGATCTCCCTACAAGGAGATCAGACGGTGGAAAGCAATTGGATTTAGCATGGCGTTTTCCCCCGTGCTCTTGGGATCCCTGGGCAAACAGGACCGCGCACCGGATCCTAGAAGGAATTAGGGCCGGGATGCTGGCGGGCTGGGACATCTGTTAAGCCATCGTGGTAGCTGAAGTGCTTTGTTAATGCAATTCATTAGCTGTGTGCGACAAGAAGTAGAAGAGGCTAGGCAGGTCTTCAAAAATACCCAAAGGGAGAAAAATAAACATCCTCTTGTTTGCTTTTTGTGGCTTTACTCATTTTCTTCCCCTCACATTGCCCCTCATCTAAGGCTGTTTTAAACCCAAATTCGGTTATCTGGTTTCAGGGTAAGGGCTCCCTCTTGCCAAGGTATTAAATAAACAAGTAAAGCAAAAACTTGAATCCTTATGTAATCCAGATGCTGTTTCCTCGAAAACCACAACAAACTCTGCTAAACCAGATAACAGGATCAGAACAGTCGTGCCCCCACCCCACCCCGTTTTAGGGCCAGCAGAGGACATCCTTGTTCAGGAGCTCCTCTCCAGGACAGACAATAAATAATTGCTGCTAACACTCTGAACTGCAGATGAGCACCCTTGAGGGATCCGGATGCCGTAAACTGTCCCGGAATGTTGGCATCTGGTTCTTAAAATGGAACTTTCCCTAGAGATAAAGCCGGGACTGAGCAGGCGTCTGAGTCCGCGGGCTGGCTTGGAAGTTTCTGGGCTCTTGATGCTCTCAGTTGAAAACGCAGCATTGGAACGGAGCTAAGCCTGCCCGGCTTTGTAGTGGTAATGAGGACGCAGACGCGGGTCTGCTGGCTCGTAGAGGCTCGGAGCCGCGGACCCGGCTGCACATCCTTCCACTCCCCCGGGGCGGAAGACTGGGGGGAGCTGTTCTTGAAAAATCTGATGGTTTTTTAGTGCAACCTCCAAGGGTTCTGCGGAGCCAGGCAGGGGGAGAGTAGGGGCGGGGTGGGGGTGGGGGGTCCTTCAAAGGTATTTTTGGGAGTCCAGCGTCGAGGTCATCCCCGCGATGATCCAAAGGAATAAATAAATCTCGCCATCCGCTAAGACAGTCACCTTCTCCCCATCCGTTCCTCGCGCCAGCCCCACCCTGAACGCCTCGGTTGCAAAAACAAATAAAATAAAGCAAAACCTCTTGCTTTAGCAACCTCTAAGCCACGTTATGCCTCTTTCGGCAAAAGGAAGATTTCTTTCTTCTCCCTCTCTCGGCTTTTTTTCTTCTCCCCCGACTCCCACCCCCCTTTCCTGTTCTTCTCGGTCCTCTTTCCTTCCCCCAAATCGCTCGAAACTTAAGACGTGCAGCCGCTGCAGGTGCGCGCGGGCCGGGCGGCCGGGCCCGGGCGAGCCTGGGACGGCCGGGCCTCGCAGGCATTGATCAGCTGGGCGCGCGCGCTGAGTGACGGCGCGGTTGCCATGGCAGCCGCCTGAGCGGCGCCGCGAGGACAAGGCTGCAGGGCGGCGTGAATGGGCGGCGTCACGCGCCTGGCGCCAGAGAGTCTGCTCCGGGGCTCCGGCTCCGGCCCCGCCGCGGCCTGGCCCGCGCGCCGCCGCCGCCGCCGCCGCTGCCAATTCATCACCTGTCAGGGATCACTCGGGGGGTCACGGGCGGAATGGACACAGCTGTGAGAACAAAACCAGGGGGAAGAAAGGCGAGCGCTCCCAATTGCGCCAGATGTGCAGGGAGGACCTTGAGCCCCCCCTCCCTGCCCCCCCGCAGGCTCCTCCCGCCCCCCGTTGCATCACGCGGGGATTGCAAAGGCGGCCCGGAGGCCCGGCGCGCCCGGCCCGGAGCTGCTTCTGATTACAGCGAGGGGCTGGACGCGCCGGGAGCCGCCGGCCGGGCCGGAAAGGAGACTGAGTGAGTGAGCCCTGGAACCTGGTTAGGGGAACTTCCAGGGTAGGCGTGTGGCTTTAAGTGGGGGGCGTCCCGGTGAGTAAGCCGAGGGGACGGTATCTCCACCCCCACCGGAAGTCCTTCACACCTTCCCACCACCCACGGATCTAGCAAATCCTGGGCCCTTTCTGCAGCTGGGACCATTTGAACTTTAGAGGCCTCAACTGCGAACCCACAGAGACACCAATTGACAGATTTTTCAGTGCCTTGTACCCCACCCCGAAAATGCTCCAATACCATTTTCTCCACGAAAACATAATTTTAAAGGTAATTTCGTCCGGGGCTTGCTGAGACAGAGGCACAAGGAATTCAGGACTTTTTTTTTTTTTTTAATCATTAACTTATACAACCTCACAATCCCCTTAAAATGATATTTAAATGAATGTCGAACCGGGTAGCATGCCAATCCAATTCAACACGATCAGGCCAACTGGACTCTTGACATGGCAGCTAAAGAAAGAAACCGTAAAACTTTCACCATATTTAGCAATTTTACTGCATCAGGGTACAAGAAACGATATGGGAGAAGACAGTGCCTTAATCAACTTTGCGAGTGTGTAAAGTAATACCGTACAACGCTCATTACGAACCAGCCCAGAGCCTGGCTGTTGGGATAATGAGGCTGGCACGGATGTTAACATACGGTGTCCTTGGAAAAAGCTAGGAATGCGTCAGTATCGCAGAGCTGCAATGTCCAAGAATCACAAGTAATAATTTGAGAATCCCAAAGATGTTTGTTTACATTGGCTATTATTGTAAAATAGTCAAAGTATAACATCATGAACCAAAATAGTGTCAAAACAAAATCTGTTCCGCTGTGGCACGTATGTGACAGAAACACATGCACACAAAGTACATCAAAAGGCTCGAACTGTGGGGGACTCCGTATTAAATCGTTTCCAGACTTAATATCAGAAGAGAGGTTGTTAATCGAACACTCAGGAACAGAGCTGCAGGCAGCTTTTGCAGGGCCAGGCCCTCAGCCGATTTCTATGCTGGTCAGGAAACCATCCACCTCCATCGTCCAGAATGAAGTGGCGTGGCTTTCTCGAAGTGACACGCACCTCGGCACGACCCACTGCCTCCCTAAAGAGAAACCCTGGGGCGGGCACACGGTTGCAGTTGCTGTCAGAGACCGGCCCGCCAGCCGAGAAAGTAATCATTAACTGAAGGACAAAATACAGGTTCCCCATTACCAAGCTTTGCTTTTTCTCCTCTCCTGCCCCCTTCCTCTTTCTTAAACGCAAAGAAGGTGACGATCGAGACAACTAGTAAACAAGATGCTGACAACTATTACATTTTTTCTCGGGTTTCCTAGCTTATTGTATTCTGGGGAAATAGGATTTTCAAAACACAACTCATTCACTGTAGTCTTAGGTTAAACTAGAATTACGTGCAAATTAACTGAAAAATATTTAAGTAAATGGCTGCAAACTTTAGGCTGCAGGAGTAACTTCTTCAAGATTTACGGAGGGAAAACAGGAGAAAAAACAAAACGTGAAACTGCGTCCAGGACTAGGGCTGAAAAGATTTCTAATCTGTCATCCATGACAGAATTTTTATTTTTCATAGTGTGAAGATACCGGTCAGTGGCTGGGGCCACCTACCTTTCACAAAACTTTGCAAATACTCTAAGTGCTGGAATGTGACACCAGAAATCAGGATGTGTGCATAATTAATCACATTATTTTGCCACCCACACTGCAAGTTCACAGACCCGCAGCCTCTCAAGGGCAACGTATGTAAATACGGCTTCAGTATGCAAATTTTCCTAATAATTTCCGATTAATAGGATCATTATAACAGCCCTGCCTGTTCTAGAGAAGGAACCCTGAGAAGTGTCCTGCCTCTCAGAGCTCCGTAGGGATCAGCACGGTTTCCAATAAGTACTCATTTACTGAATTCACCAATGACGCCTCCCGTGTCGCTCCGGGTTGCACGGTCCCACACTAAACCTGTCGTTGAGGGCGCGCGTGGGTGTTTTGCGTTTTGTTTTGTTTTGACATAGCTTAGTCTTATCTTAAGAGACCGAACTCTACACACGTCTCTTGTCAATGGCAAACTTATTTGCGTTTTTACTTTCTTCAGAAATGCTTTCTGTCTGGTGACATCCCGCGGGTCGCGGAGAACGGCGACTTTCCCTCCGCTGTGCAGAACTCGCCCGCGTCGCCGTGGTTTTAGGATTGCTGAAACCGCCAGGGCGTGGAAGCCTTAATCAGGGGGCACCCTAGGGCAAGGGTACTGGCTCACCATTGGAATTAGAATAAAGATACACAGTCGGATTCCTGGGGTCTCTCCCCTCTCCCTCCTCCCCCTGGCCTCCCAGGCCCTCGCCTCCGCCTACCCGGGCCTACGCTCGCCTACCGCCCCGCGCTTACTGTACTCTATTTACCACCCCAGCTGGGCTCGCGCGCGCCCCGCCCACCCCACGGGGATTGGCTGCGAACGCGGAAGGACCGAGCGCTCGCCCCGCGCCTGCTCCCACCAATGGGGGCGCCCGCGCGGCCTGATGGACGCGCCGCCTTCCACCAATGGAGACGCAGGGAAGCCGGATCGTGTGCCCCCGGCGAGTGCCGATAAAAGCCGCCCCGCCAGGCTCCCGGCTTCATTCTGAGCCGAGCCCGGTGCCGAGCGCAGGAAGCTCCGCAGGCGGCGGCGGCCTGAGCTCCTAGGCAGCCCGCTCCCTCCCGGTCTCTCCTTCCCCGCGCGCGGTCAGCATGAAAGCCTTCAGTCCAGTGAGGTCCGTTAGGAAAAACAGCCTTTCGGACCACAGCCTGGGCATCTCCCGGAGCAAGACCCCGGTGGACGACCCGATGAGCCTGTTGTACAACATGAACGACTGCTACTCTAAGCTCAAGGAGCTGGTGCCCAGCATCCCCCAGAACAGGAAGGTGAGCAAGATGGAAATCCTGCAGCACGTCATCGACTACATCTTGGACCTGCAGATCGCTCTGGACTCGCACCCCACTATTGTCAGCCTGCACCACCAGCGACCTGGGCAGAGCCAGGCGTCCAGGACGCCGCTGACCACCCTAAACACGGACATCAGCATCCTGTCCTTGCAGGTAAGACCTGCTCCCGGTGCCCCCACCCGCTGCCAGGAGCAGACCCATTGTCGAGACGGTCGCAGTCCGGGACTTACAGATGAGCTAATTAACTTAAAAAAAAAAAATCTATAGATGGGAGTCGTGCGTGAAATTGCTGATAAGTTCTGACACGTTAATGCATCTGTCTTTGATTCTGAATTGTAGCATAAACGTGTTTAATGAAAGTTGCTGTTCTATGGGCTACTTAAAAAGGCCCTTTCTCCTTAAGATTGTCTAACAGCGCCTTTTATCCCCTTTCTCTCGCAGGCTTCTGAATTCCCTTCTGAGTTAATGTCAAATGACAGCAAAGCGCTCTGTGGCTGAATAAATGGTGAGTGTTTGCTCGTGCCTCCCGTTGGTAAACTACCTCGTGGAGTGTGTGTGTGTGCGTGGTTTTTCACTTGTGTGTGTGGGGAGGTACTTGTGTATCTGCACAATTTGGGGTTTAGTAAATGTGTACTTTCGCATCGCACGTAGCACATTGTCTATGTATACTACATATGAAGGGGCTCCTGGCTCTGGTTACTCAAGATCACAGAACATTTTCCTTAAAGAAAAAAAAAACAAAACAAAACAGTAACTTACTATGAAGGCGGCTGAGGAAAATGTGTATTGGCTTCCGCCACCCGTGTAATGCCCTGGCTCTGCTCTCCTATTGCTCCAGTACTATGAGGTACTAACCTCCATCTAATTAATCTTATCACCACAAATTCCATAGAGATCCTCCTTCCCTCAAACTGTAGCCCTCTGAGATTCGGCTAGCCGAGCGTTGCTTCCCTGTGCCTCAGACCCTGTGATGTGGGATTCCGACTTCCCTATCTGTTAACTAAAGGGCTGTTTTCAATCAAATAATTGTTACAAGAAGCAGACTGGCGCCTGTGAGCACTGCTGTTGGAGATCCAAATAGGAGATTGCGTTGGGAAGTTTTTCCCTTGAGTCTCTGCTATTTTCATGTTTAATTTTCGCTGTCGAGGCCGAGTGTGTGTGTTGCATCTGGACGCCAGGGTTTGCCCAATCTTTGAGTGTTTGGTGGTTAAATGTTCAAACTGCGGCTTCCTCCCGGCGCCAGTCTGCCCGCCTCTGCCCTTAGGTTCCATTCTCCTAAAACATGCCTCTCCCCCAATCTTTTGCAGGTGTTCATGACTTTTCTTTTTCTTTGCACAACAACAACGAATCCACAGGATCTTTTAAGGCGCTGAACTTCTTATTTTTCAACCATTTCACAAGGAGAACAACAAGTTGAATGGACCTTTTAAAAAAAATGGAAGGAAAACTAAGAATGATCATCTTCCCCAGGGTGTTCTCTGACCTGGACTGTGATATTAGTTATTTATGAAAAAGACTTTTAAATGCCCTTTCTGCAGTTGGAAGGTTTTCTTTATATACTATTCCCACCATGGGGAGCGAAAACGTTAAAATCACAAGGAATTTCCCAATTTAAGCAGACTTTGCCTTTTTTCAAAGGTGGAGCGTGAATACCAGAAGGATCCAGTATTCAGTTACTTAAATGAAGTCTTTTGGTCAGAAATTACGTTTTTGACGCAAGCCTACTGAATGCTGTGTATATATTTATATATAAATATATATATATATATTGAGTGAAACCTTGTGAACTCTTTAATTAGAGTTTTCTTGTATAGTGGCAGAGATGTGTATTTCTGCATACAAAGTGTAATGATGTACTTATTCATGCTAAACTTTTTATAAAAGTTTAGTTGTAAACTTAACCCTTTTATACAAAATAAATCGTGTGTTTATTGAATGGTGATTGCCTGCTTTATTTCAGAGGACCAGTGCTTTGATTTTTATTATGCTATGTTATAACTGAACCCAAATAAATACAAGTTCAAATTTATGTAGACTGTATAAGATTATAATAAACATGTCTGAAGTCAATACCTGAATTCTGAATGGTTTTTAAGATCTCTCTCTCTCTCCACTTAATTTAACCCCTTCTCCATCCCTTCTGACACCCCCTAAGCCTTAGAACTTGTAGGCAGAGAAACTCCTTATCAGATGTGTGGTCAGTGCCAGCACTTTGGGGCAAAGGGCTGCTGCTAGCATTTCAGGAGAGCTGACCTGGCTGGGAAGGCTGTAAACAGAAGTTTCTCTTAGTCCTGCAGGGAAACATTAGTTCCATGCCTTGGGGCTGAGTTTCAAACCAAGAAATTGCTGTGGCCGTGACTCCTAGGAGTTAGATCATCCAAAATAAATGTGGAGTCTGGAAGGACTACTGTCTGAGTAGGTGTTAAGACACTTTTGGAGGATATGAAACTGCTTGTTAATCAGAAGGAAAAAGTCCACAGAGTTCAGGACATGATTTAAAAGACTTAGGGGAAGGGGAGAAAAGACCCCTGGGTGTTCACTGTTTGCGCCCAGGGACTGTTTGCCGGTGGGAACGAAAGCTGCACTGGGGCCGAGCTCTCCCAGCCTCCCCAGCTTCCCCTGTACCTCTTCCACCTGCAGCTCACCCAGCCTCCGGAGACAGGGCTTGGGCGGAGCCCGCTTTCCAAGACAGGTGGCTGTTAAATCGCCCTTCACCCTTGACTGCACCCCTGGACTGCCGAGGAAGGGAGAGGAGAAAGGCCTTTAAAGTCACAGAAAAAGCACCAGCGCGCTATTTCCACTGTAGTGTTCACCTGGCAGCTTTTGGACCCCGCTTTCAAACATAGTTAACGTGAATACGTGTTTCGTGTTTCAAATTCCTAGGTGCACATATATTCCCAAATTGGCAGACACTTCCTTAGGTGTGTGAGGGTGGGGTGGGAGGTTCTGGAAGGCTGGCCCGAGGTGGGTGGGAACTGGAGAAGGAAGGTGGGGAGGACAGGCGGGTGGGGATGGGTGTCTCACCTGGGGCCACTTTCTCAGGCCCAGCCCAGCAGGTGTTTGGGTGGCGCCACCTTGTCTGCCCCGGCGGCGGCGGCGGCGTTTCCGGCCCTGACATGGAATCCGTCAAGAGAAGCGCGGGGCCAGGTGTGGAGAGGCGGCCTCGGGCCGGCGGCCCAGCCTCGCCAGGCTCCCGCATCCCCAGCGGCCGGGGCGCCCGAGACCCTCCTTCCTCCAGGGCGGGCGTCGGGGAGCCGGGCGGGGCAGCTCTGCCGCAGCCCGCGCCCTGCCCCGCGTCCACGCCGGGCACCACGCACGCCGCAGGTGAGCACGTGCTTTGATCGGGGCCGTCGTTGTTGTTGATAATCATACCACCGGGGACGCCGCTCTGCCTGCCGCACCTGGGCGGGGGCGGGTCAGCCCGCGGCAGGCCGCCTTTCAGACCTATCACTTGATGCCTGGCCCACCTGTCGTCAGCCCGCCCGGCGCCCCGCACCACTGGCCGCCCTTCGCGGGGCGGCGGCGGGAAGCGCGAGGACCGGTCGCCGCCCTCCCGCCCCCACCCCGTCCTTTCCTCCGGGGGCGACGGGCGGGGGCGCAGCCCAGGACCCCTGGTCGCCCCCAGCCTCGGCGACCCGCGCGTGGTCGGCTCGCCTGGGAGAGGGGCTCAGACCCGGAAAGAGGATCTTCTGCAGGGGCTCGTGGGCTTCCCGGAGGAAGCCGTGCGGGCGGGGTGGGGCCCCTTCGAGTACCTGCGTGGTCCCTGGAAGCCGGGGACCGTTTGCACCGTTTGGACGACGACCCAGAGCAGCAGCGGCGTCCAGAAAAAGCGGCGCCTTTCGGAGGAGACTTTCCTCGGCGCAGCTCCGTCGCTCTTCGGGGTCCGGCCGGTGGAGGCCGGGCGCCACCTGCTGGCCGGCGCGAGGAAGGCGGCTCGCGAGCGGGGGTCCTCGGGCGCAGCGAACTGAGGGGCGATCAGCCGGAGCCTTAGGGGAGAATACAACTGGGAGAAACAGCCTTTTGAAAAGGAATGTTTGTGAAAGATTGGCTCTCTGATATGTGTACAGTCGTTTCCACGTGTGAATCTTATTTCGTCTCTCCTACTTCATAACTTAGATCCCTTTTTGCAAACTAGTGTCTACCACCAATTCTACGCCTAGTGGTGTCTTGGATTTTAATAGAAGTATCAGACGTCACCCCAGGGCTCAAAGATTGCGGAGAAAAATGAATTGTGAAGTCAAATGGAAGCCAGAGAGTTTTCCCTTCTCTTTTCCTTACATTTATTTTATTTTATTTTTTCTGAACTGCTTAATAACATTAACCAGGACCTGCACTGTTGCATTACAGGAATAGGGAGTGAGAGCTGGCATCCTTGTCTTAGTCCAAATCTTGATGAGAATAAGTCAGACTTTCTCCATTATGCATGACCTGACTCCAGAATTTTGTAGAAACATACTGTCTTAATCCATTTGGGGAGGAACTCTTTAATTGTTAGGTGTTTTTTGTTTTGGGGGGGGGGTATTTTGAATCACAATTTGGGAGTGAATTTGGTAAAATATTTTTATTCCATCTATTGATACTATTTTTCTTTAGTGTATTACACTGAATTTTCTGACATGAATTAGCCTTGCATTTCTGTAATAAATCCTACTTGGATATGACGTGTGATTACTTCTTATATACACTGTCGGATTCTGCTAGCCAATATTTTACTTGGAATTTTTGAGAATAAAATAGAGCTCGTGGTTTCTTTTCTTATGCTGCCCTTATCTGGTTTTGAAATCAAGGTCATACTAACCTCAAACAATAAATGTGCAGGTCAGTTTACATTTAATTTTAGTTCTCAAAGCCATGGATGAATCCTCGAAGGTAGGCAAACATGTGGTCTCTCCATTCTATAGAAACTGGACTCAGAGATGTGATGGGAGTGACCAAGAGCACACAGCAGTCAGTGGACAGACTCTGCCTAGGGTTTTATTTGAATGGTGAAGGGGCTTCTGAGGACAAAGTTGTGGAAAGAGCGTTCTTGTCAATAAAAACCTGTTTCGTGGAACTTTTTGTTGTCCCAGGTTAATTATTTATGGGGCTTTCCACTTTGGGGGTGTGCAACTCCAGAACTATCCAAATCCCTGTTAGCCTGGCTCACCACACACCCTTCCAATTTCTGACACCCTCTCCTCCTGGAAAGGCGCCTCCTGGCCCCGAGTGTCTTTCTGGGTGAAGGTTCTGCTGAGATTTTGAACTGTTTCCTCATAAAGATCATCTGAGAGACAAGATCTGTCGAGAAGCCTGACAGGTATTTTGTTTAGTGCTGACTACTGAGAGCGAGCACAACGTCAGCATGATGATGACGTGTGCGTGCCTGGGAACACTTCCTGAGGGGGGTGCCAAACCCAGCATGGGGGCATTGACCCAACAGGAGCTGGAGACCAGGTTTTGCTCCCCTGTGAAGCAGGACATTGCACGTGAGACCGCTCTTGAAGGCCTGTAATCTGAGTTACAGTGTAGACTAAAAAGAAAATTATCCCTCATCCTGGACGATTATGAGGAGGCCCATCTGTCCCCTGGAGCTCAGGAAGGGAAAGAGACACCTCCCTTGAGAATTCACAGCCACAGATCTGCCCTCCTGGGGAATGGAGATTTAAATGTATACTGCCCTGTTCATTTGAGAAATTCTAATGCTGATAAATTAACATAAAAATCGTTCCTGGTTGGTGATACCCTCGGGGTGTTTGGCAGGAGCAAATGCAAAACTTCTCCAGAGAGAAGAGCCCTGAATACCGACCACACAACATTCTCATATTTGATGGCTTGCTGAAAGTATGTTTACGATAAAAAATTTTATAACCTGCTGAAAACCAATTTACAGCGAAAGAATCAGTAGATACGACGAAGAGAAAGATTAGAAACCAAAGAACTATAGGCTGTAAGGCAAGGATAACTGAAATGATTCGAGAAAAGAAATCAAAGAACTAATTAAAAACATAAGAAAATCGCAAGGTACAGTCAGTGAAATTGAAAACTCAATGGAAGGTTAAAACCCAGATTTAAAACTACTGGAGCATTTCTAGGTGCTAACAATGAACAGTCTGAAGAGGAAATTAAGAAAACAATTCCAGAGGCTCCTGGCTGGCTCAGTCGGGAGAGCACAGGACTCTTGCTCTCAGGGTCCTGAGTTCGAGCCCCACATTGGGTGTGGAGCCTCCTTTAAAAAAAGTAAAAATAAGAAAACAATTCCATTTACAATAGCATCAAAATGAATAAAATACTTAGGAATTAGTTTAGCCAAGGAAGTGAGAGACTTGCACACTGAAAACTACAAAGTGTTGCAGAAAGAAATTAAAGAAGACATAGCTAAACAGAAAAACATCCCATGCTCATGAACTGGAGATTTTAATACTGGTAAAATGTCAGTCCCACCCAAAGCAATCTATAGATTCAGCGCAATCCCTGTGAAAATTCCAATGATGTTTTTTGCAGAAATAGAAAAATTCATCCTAAAATTCACATGGAATCTTAAGGGACCCTGAATAGCAAAAGCTATCTTGAAAAAGAAGAACAAAGTTGGGGAAGTCAGTTCCTGGCTTCAAAACTTACTATAAAGCTATGGCAGTCAAAGCAGTGCGGTACGGTATAAGGACAAACATATTGACCCATGGAATAGACTAGAGAACCCAGAAATAAACCCTCATATATGTGGTCAAATGATTTTCAATAAGGATGCCAAGACCATTCTATAGAGAAGGGCCAGTCTTTTCAACAAACGAGAAATCCACGTGCAAAAGAACAAAGTCGGACCCTTCTCTAACACCATATACAAAACATTGACTCCAAATGCGCCCAAGACCTACACGGAACGGCTACGACTATAAAAGTCTTAGAAGAAAACATATGGCACAAGCTTCATGACATTGGGATTGGCAATGATTTCTTGGATATGACACCAAAGGCACAGGCAACAAAAATAAAAATAGACAAAAATAAAAATGGGACTTCATGAAAATTTACAACCCTGCCTCACTGGACACCACCAACTGGGTGGAAGGGCAACCCACAGAATGTGAGAGAATCTTTGCAAATCGTAGATCTCATAAGGGATTAATTGCCAGCATATATAACTCAACAATAACAAAACGAACCACCCAATTCAAAAATAGACAAAGGACTTAAATAAATATCTCTCCAAAGAAGATATGTGAATGGCCAATAAAACATGAAAAGATCAGCATCACTAATCCTTAGGGAAACGCAAATCCAAACCAGAATGACATTGCACACTCGTTAGGATGGCTACTGTTAAAAAACAAAACAAAACAAAACAAAAAACAAAACAGAAAATAACAAGCATTGGGAGGATGTGAAGGAGTTAGGAGTCTTGTGCACTCTTAAAGGGAATGTAAAATAATATAGCTGCTGTGGAAAACAGTAGGGCATTGCCTCAAAAAAATTAAAAAGTAGAATTACCATATGTTCCAGCCATTCCACTTCTGGATATACATCCAAAAGAATTGAGGCAAGGGTCTCAAAGAGATATTTCATGTCCCTGTTCACGGCAGCATTATTCACAATAGTTAAAACATGGAAGAAACCCGTGTGTCCATCAACAGATGAGTGGATATGCCACATGTGGTATAGACATCCAATGAAATATTAGCCTTGAGGAGGAAGGAAATTCCAACATCTGCTGTAAGAGGAACTTTGAGGACATGATGTTAAGTGAAATAAGCCAGTCACAGAAAGACAAATACTGTGTGATTCCATTTATAGGCGGTACTTGGAGTATCAAGATCACAGAGACAGAAAGTACAGGAGTGGGTGCCAGGGGAAGGGGTGTAGGGGGAGCTTAATGGGTGTCGAATTTCAGTGTTGCAAGATGAAAGAATTCTGGAGACGGATGGTGGTGATGATTGCACAACGTGAATGTACTTAATACCACTGGACCGTACACTTTAATTAAGATGGTAAATTTTATGTTATGTGTATTCTACCAGAGAAAAAATTTAAAGCTACTAGAGAGAGAATTAATGAACTGGGAGATGGATGTGAGGAAATAACCCAAAGTACAGCACAGAGAGATAAAGATATCAGAGATGAAATCCAGGCAGGACACAGGATGGGATGGGAAAGTCCGACACGTAAGGCAGACTTTACTGAAGGTCGTGGCAACAGAGGGGAGTGCGTGACAGCAAGGAGGTGACTTGACCTTGAACGTTAGACATGTCTAAATGTCAGACAAGCCCTTAATCAAGCTAATGTGCCACACATACATATGTCCTAAAAACTGAAAAGAACAAGTCCAACAACACGAGAGAAAGAGTTCACTGGTGAAGTAATACAGAGGTCTTTACACACACAAATAGGTCTGTTTCGTTCAGAGTAAGTCAGTACCCGGATACCAGTTCTCACCGAGCAGATTGACGACAGGTCGGAAGTGTCCATACTTTCTGTTGAAAAGACTGCGGGGGGAACAATCTTGTCCATCGTTCATGATAAAATGGTACGACCCCTATGCAGAGGACTCGGACACCAGCTCGCAGAATTATGCATCCATTTACGCTCTCACCCAGCTGTCCCAGCCCAGGGATCTATCGCAGTTACACTTGCAAAATACTAAATAATCTATGCTCCCAGTTAATAGATTTGGCATTATTTGTAATAGCAAATGACTGGAAACAAATGTCCAGCAGTTGGGGCTGGTTGGACAATCTCCAGTACACCCGTGATGCTGCATCGTGATGAGGAAGGGCTCTCCCCGTACACTGGCAGGGGCTTTCCAGGGCATGATGTCGAGTGCAGAGAGCAGAGTGCAGAGCCGTGTATGCAGCAGGCTAA
Organism: Ursus maritimus; assembly: GCF_017311325.1. Classification (NCBI taxonomy): domain Eukaryota; kingdom Metazoa; phylum Chordata; class Mammalia; order Carnivora; family Ursidae; genus Ursus; species Ursus maritimus. Next base: position 3,622,704 of record NW_024426774.1, on the reverse strand, counting down.
CTTCTGTGTCGGGGAAGGTAGGGGGGCGCCTGGGTGGTTCAGCCAGTTAAGCATCCAACTCTTGATTGTGGCTCAGATCATGATCTCAGGGTCGTGAGATCAAGCCCTGTGTCAGGCTCTGTGCTGAGCGTAGAGCCTGCTTAAGACTCCCCCCCCCGCCCCCGTCTCCCTCTCTAAAAATTAAAAGATAAATAAAATTCAATTTAAAAAGCATTTGTCCTGCCTTCCCAGTATAAGCTGGATGTCAGAAAACCATAAGAGAAAGACAAAATTAGCAAACCACCATTCGCAGCCCCTCACGTCACAATGAACAGAGAACTACATGTGTGATAGCTCGTGTAGCTGCTGCTTCAGGCCGCGGTCCTCGGTGTTTCGCGAAATCATTAGGTGGAAGACTGACGGGGGACTTCATAATGACATGGTCAGGCTGTTTATCAGGAAACCTCTGAGTCGGTCGCTACAAATCCAGACGATGGATCGCGAGATGCGTCCCATCAGAAGTACACAGCGTCCCTCATGAAATATTTTTAGGAAAACAGTTTTTCTAATAACCCAATTTGAAATAACATAAAGCCTTTGGATCTAACTTCTTGTCTGTGGGACACAGGGCAGAGCCAGGGAAATGGGAAGCGGGCAGAAGTCCAGAATGGGGCTTCGTCCGGACGACGGGCCCGGCTTGGCCAACACATCGGTGGCATTACAGCAGGGAGCGCGGGGAGGACGGGGGAGGAGCGCGGGGAGGACGGCGGAGGAGCGCGGGGAGGACGGGGGGAAGAGCCGTCCTCGATTAAGACAACATAAGAAACGTAAGAGCCAAATGCGAGGAACGGGTCTTGTTCAGCTTCCTCAACTCTGAACAGGCAGTCTGGGCAACGCAGTTGGAGATGTTTGAAGGAACGCCGGGCATTAGCCGGTGTTACAGAGCCAGCTCTGTGATGTGAAGCTGGGGTGTTGCGTTACAAAGCAGAAGGACCCTGCCTTTTAAGACGCACACTCAAGTATTCACACGTAAGGTGACGTGACGTCGAAGATTTGCTCTAAAATTCTCCGGAAGAAGGAAAGGGGAGGAAGGCAGCAAAATGCTTCTAGTGCCGCGGCCGAGGGACGGGCACAGGGCTGGCCTCCGTATTTGGAAAGGCTCACGATTGGTAAGTTAGAGAGACAGTCCTTTCTCCAAAGGCTCTGGCTGGCTTGGCATCCTCGTTCCTCCCTCGAGGTTGACCTTGACCTATAGTGCAGATGAACTCTCCTTCCTCACCTGGCTCAGCTGCCTTGGCCCCCACTGAGAAGAGACCCCTCTCTGTGCGCCCAGGGACACCCGAGTCTCACCAACAGGCAGCAAAGAAAATCTCTGCGAGGCCCAGAACCGTCTTCCCGTCCTCTCTCTCCTCCCCATGAGCAGAGAACAGTGTGTGTATTTCCACACTCAGGATTATGCCTTCCTTTTAGAACATGGTCTTCGTTTTAAGTAAGCTTCCGCCTAGAGACAATGCTGTGAGATGTATTTTACACATACCGTCTTCTAAATAAGCTCCATCAGTTCTGGAAGAAAGTTCTCAAAAACTCACACATTCCCTCAAACTTTTATGTCTCAAGAAATCCCACAGAAGCACTGCAAGCAAAGAAAAAAGAAAGGCCATTCTTAATGTTCTAATTTTACCAGAATTTGCCAAAGCCTACCGGGGGGGAAAATATTCCAGAAATGCTAACTGAAACTTTAATCCCCTAAAGTAAAATATTTAAAGGAGCAAAAAAAATCTCAAATTTAAATTTAATCTGTACCAGTTGAGTCAATCCAATTTAAAAATGTCTTCACTAGGAAAGAAATTTCTGAACAAGTTTGTCAAGCCCTGGTTTTGCGGCTGACAATGACTGCTGAGAATCATCCCGAAACACAAAGGTAGCCTGGAGTATGATCTCTGCAAAAGCCATTCAATGAAGAAGCAATTGCATATCATCCAGGGACAAGGGATGTGTCCTACTAGTTCTCACCCCGTGTTCCACCGTCTGTGAGAACAAACACTCCCATCTTCGCAAGCTGCTCCTGCTAAATCATGAGACACTTCTTTCCACGGATCGACCTCTGATGAGTCAAAGGGGTTACATTTAGTAAGTCATTTATTCCACAAACATTGATCGGATGCCGCCTGTGTGCCACACATTGGTCTAGGCGCCGCAGACGCAGCAAGCCCGACAGACAAGGGTCCCTGCCCTGGGGAGCCCGCGTTCCAGCAGTGAGACAGAGATCATATACAAGGAAATTCTAGCAAATACCAGGGGGGTAAGTGACATGAAGAAAAATAAAGGAAAGACCAGAGGGGCTGCAAGGCGAACCAGGGATTGTTACTGTCTCTGGGCTCCAAGCCCACCCCACCATCCTCAACTCTGTGGCTTGGAGGCTCTGTGGAAGGGTGGCCTCTGGGTTAGGATGGCCGGTAGCGGGCGAGGGAGGGCAATGGCAGGTGTGGGGCGGCAGGACTGGAGCTGCTCCGGGGACTCCGGGAAGCCACACCCAACACGTCTGCGCCCAGCGTTCCTGCAGCAGATCCTGTTTGCGGCTTCCAACTCCCAGGGACACCGCGGACTCACTCCCCGCCCCCACTCCAGCACCAGCGAGCAGCACCTGCTCCTCGTGGGATCTGGGGCCCAGGCCCAGGGCCCCCCTCTGGCTCAGAGACCCCCACACCAGTGAGTGCACCCCTCCTCAGAGCTTCTGAGAGTTCATCATTCCAGCCTCCCAGTTCGTGTCCTCAGCCCAAGGGTGGAAATCCTTCCTACAGTCCCCACCTCTGTGATACCTGAGAGTTCTTTTTTCGCTTTTTCTGTTACCTTATTAGTACTTGATACCTAGGTTAATCGTTTTATTCTCTCTGCTAAAGTTTGGGACCGGACCTTGACAGCTACACTGAACTCCTGTGTCCTCTTCTGCATGACGTGAAATCCACACTTCTCAGAGGAGAGTCGCCACAGGCTCACCAAGTCTCGGATTTAAAATAGAATTTTAGGGGCGCCTGGGTGGCACAGCAGTTAAGCGTCTGCCTTCGGCTCAGGGTGTGATCCTGGCGTTATGGGATCGAGTCCCACATCAGGCTCTTCCGCTATGAGCCTGCTTCTTCCTCTCCCACTCCCCCTGCTTGTGTTCCCTCTCTCGCTGGCTGTCTCTATCTCTGTCGAATAAATAAATAAAATCTTTAAAAATAAAATAGAATAGAATTTTAGTTACATGTTAGTTCTATATTGCTGCGTAACAAAGTACCCAAAATTTAGTATCTTAACAACAAATATTTATTACCTGCATGGCTTCTGAGGGTCAGGAATCGGGAGTGGCTTACTTGGGTGCTTCTGGCTCAAGGCTTAACCATGCTGGGGGTCAGCTTCAGACTCACTCACATGGTTGCAGCAAGTCTCTGCTCCTCACTGGCTGTTGCCGAAAGGTCTTAAGTTCCTTGACACATGGGCTTCTCCATGAGGCTGTTCGTAACATGGCAGCCGACTTCCCCCATAGTGAGACAGAGAGAGAATGTCAGAAGTGACACACCACCATGGTGGGTCACAGACCAACTCTGGTACACTGGGAGGGACCACAAGGGTGTGGGATGTGGGGAGGGGGGCACCGGAACTGGGCGATTCCTGACGCCATCTTGGAAGTTGGCTACACAGGCTCTTTTTCCTAGAAATTTTGGGCTTTGGGGTGGGGTGGGATCAGAGCCAGCCTGAGTGTCCCAATTCCTGTGCTGCTGGTGGTGATCAAGAGACTTCTGGACCTGGGCAGGAGCTATAATCCATAGGTCCTACAAGTGGGAAATGGCTAACTCCTTATTGCAGGCACCATTTTAGAAGCTCTTTGGAAACATTTGGTGGAAATGGCAGGGATAATTTTGGCTGTGTGACTCCTCCAGGCATATCTTGCTTTGTCACTAAAACTCTCAATTTAGGAATTATGCTGGCATTTTCTCCAGCTGCTGAGATGTCTAGATGTCTAGATGTCAATGGTTTATATGTGTCTTCTTTCTTTATAGCCAATATATTGCAAACTTATTAACCAGACTACAATTAACTTGGCTTTTTAAACCCAAGGAAAAAAGCATATTAGGTAACCACACATCACAGAACATCATAACTCATTAGATCATTCCCCTTTTCCCAAATATTACTCCCAGTTGATTAAACACCCGAACATAAATAGAACCTTGAGCTGAGGCAAATAATACTTCTACTTCCACAATGGCGGGGATAATCTTGGCAAATCTGAAAGATTAGACACATAGATGTAAAACCATACCTTTAGATGTTTTGGACTTGAAATGGTTATTATACTCATACATGGAATGGCAAGATAATAGCCCAGGACAAAATCCAGGAAGTCCTTCCCTCTGCCTGCCCTGCCCGGCTAGTATATGTATGCAGTCTATCTTGGAGGAAATATTTTAATTACTGGAAAGATTACACACAATCGATAGTGTTCCTCAGCCCCACCATAGAAAGTGACATCCTTCAAGTAGTTAAGGAGATAAAAAGATCGAAGTTCTGGAAATGTTGAAAGCGGCTCTTGGGCCATTTCCACACATTTATACATAGGACGGTGGTAGCTCTGGGGTAGCATCTACGAAGATAAAGATAGGCGACTTGAATCCTAAATGTTATGTTGATATGCAATCTGAAAATAGTATATATTGAAGATTTTTTATACCCTTCCACATTTTCTGTGTAAGGCCTTTACATTCTTAGTTATAGGCAAAGGCCCAAGTTCTCTGAGATTCCATAGCCAAATCATCAGTGAAATAGAACGAAAGGAAAAAAAAAAAAAAACACACAAACCTCTTGCTGGAAGCCATATGCAAGAGAGAAATGGTGACAGTGTCTGAAAAGAAAGCCATTTCTATTTTTTACATCTTTTTTCACTATAGTAAGGGTGTAAATTTTAACTGACATTTTCCAACTAAGTGGAAATCATTCTGGAGGGACAAGTGGACGTGATGGCACACCAAAAGTACACTGAAGTCTCCAATGGTGAGGGAACAGCTCTACTTGATTTCAAAGATCTTCAACCAAGACCGTTTCCTGCCGCAGGCTAACCTCGCAGGAGCCTCGTGGAACTCAGAGCTGAGGTCGAGCCCACGGGAGAGCAGCAGGCGGCAGGTGCTTCCCCTGGTGCCACCAGGTGAGCCCCTGCCCTAGCCAGCTGTCAGGACCACCAGAAGCAAGGTGACATGTCCTTTCAGCTCCAGCGTGCTATCTGGAATTCTCCTGCCCCGGAAGAAGAACAGTTCTCTAAAATCAGGCTAGGATGCATGCAGCATATAGCAGAGCTATTTTTCCATCCGTTTTCTGCCACGATGCTATCATAGGGGAGTATTTGCCTTCCTGATCCCCATAGTGATCTGTGGCAGTTTGTATTTTCCAAAAGGCTGCAAAAATATTTCTGGTCCCACATGCTCTGCTAGAGCCTTGCCACTCCAACAACAAAGGGTGGAGTCTGTCTCCCGCCCTAGAACCTGGGCTGGGCTTTGTGAATGCAACGGAAGGGATGCTCTGTGAATTCCAAAGCTAGTTCCTAAAAGGTCATACAACTTGGCCTGGTTCTCTCTCTCTCTCTCTCTTTTCCTCAGATTCAGGACATTCACCCTTGGTATGTAGCTGCCATTTTGTGAGGAAGCCCAAGCTGCAGAGAGAGCCCTCATGTAGGTGTTGCCATCAATACCTGCTATCCCAGCTGACATTTCATCTGTCACCCACCAGACATGTGAGTGAGAAAACCCTTGAGAGGCCTCCAGACCCTCCCACCATCTGACCACAATTGCATGCAAGACCCTGAGTGAGAACTGTAAGAGCCCGGTCAACCCCAGAACTGTAAGAAAAATATTACATATATATGACATAACATATAATTGTTGATGTTTATGCCATTCAGTTTGGGGTGATTTCCTGAACAGCTGTTGGAAACCAGCGCATGGGCTGGAAAGGTAGAACATTATGCTATTTAAGAAGGGTGAGCTTTGGGCCCCTGGGTGGTGCAGGTTAAGCGTCTGACTCTTGGTTTTAGCTCAGGTAATGATCTTGGGGTAGTGAGATCAAGCCCCATGTTGGGCACCAAGCTCAGTGAAGAGTTTGCTAAAGTTTCGCTCACCCTCTCCCTTAGGCTTCCCCAGGCTTGCACCCTCTCTCTCTCTTTCTCAAATAAGTAAATAAATCTTGAAAAAAAAAAAAAAGGATAAGCTTCAAATATTCTTGTTCATATAATCTCCTTAAAGAACTTTTAAAAACCATATATCTGCCCATATTTTTTTAAGTTGCTATCTAAAATTTTTGTTATATGTTTGAATGGCTGCAAGATAAAATTTCACACAAAATTATTACATCATTCTCTTAAGTGCATCCACTGGAATAGCCACACAGTTTGATAGCCAAGATCATCCATGTTTAAAATACAAGAACCAGGGGCACCTGGATGGCTCTGCTGGTTAAGCATCTGCCTTCAGCTCAGGTCATGATCCCAGGGTCCAGGGATCGAGCCCAGCATCAGGCTCCCTGCTCAGCGGGGAGTCTGCTTCTCCCTCTCCCTCTACCCCTCCGCCTGCTCCTGCTCTCCCTCTCCCTCTCTCAAATAAATAAACAAAATCTAAATAAAATAAAATAATAAAGTAAAATGCAAGAACCATTTCTTCTTTCGGGGTCAGAAATTTGAAATCGCTTCTTTTTCTCCCTGACCTAGTGTCTCTAGTCCAAGTCCCCCACAAAGTTTTATTCTAATATATGTTTGCATTTGAAAATTATTTCTCATCCTATTATGCCTTTCTGCAAAAAGAATGTGTATGCACTTACATATTGAAATTATAAGTGTTTTTGTTTCCAGTTACCACAAAACATTCCTCCACACTTAAAAATTTTTATAAACATTAAGATAATATTTTACAGAAAATAAGATGGGTAAAACTGTTTTTCAGTTATTTTAAGTATCCACGGATGAATATTACCATTGTATAGAATGAGCCGGAGTGCAACATGAATTTTAATCCCTGTTTGTATTTGTATAGATTTAAGTGCCAAGAAACCTCACTCACATAAAGAAGTAGATGAAGTTGGAAGCAGTTTTGATAGAGCGATGTCACTGATTCTTTCAACCTCGTCCAAGTCACATGCTAGATTGCATAGCAATTCAGTCTCAAACTTTATATTTAGTATTCTATACCATGACAACTCGGTTACATCTAGCTTCCATTTATTGGTAGCAAAGAACTGGAGATCACTTGGCTTGAACATTTCCTGGGCAAATGTTCTGGGGACTGACAGGAGAAGGAGAGGGCTTCAGATGGTGGTGACAGGAAGACACTCAGACACCCTTTCTCATCCACTTTCACCTCTGCCTCTAGGGGGCGACCCTGGGCTTCCCGGGCCTCGAGGGCCTCTGAGGCCCCCTGCACACCAGCTCTCTTCTCTTCAGGGGCCTGCTGGCGATCATGGGATACAGCCTGTGTCTCAGCCTTCTAGACTTGAGTATGTGTTGGACCCGCCCCACTGCTGCCATCCCCCTTCCTGGACTCCTTGTACTTGCCAAGGCTGACAGGTCAGAAAGACCTTCATTTGATCCTTCTCCCATTCTTAACTGGTACTGAAGTCACTATGTAGCAGGAAGTGCAAGTTCTCGGACTGCCCCAAACGGATGTCTTATGCTCTAAAGACGAGCCTTGGCTGGAAATCATTTAGACAGGAACAGCATAATTTTTTGAATATGCTCAGTGACACATTTTCTCTATTAGATTTCCAAAAGTCATTTGGAGGAAAGCCCTCAATTAAGCAAGGCTCTTTACAGGACGTTCTATGGAATACTGTCCTGCTCGATGCTCAAGGGAAACAGAGTTTGGGGTCGGATATGTTTGGAAGCGATTGCACACCATTCTCTCTCCTTGGAGTTTCCAAATATACCTTGAACATTTTAATAAATTATGTAACAAAGAAACTCATTTGACTGGATTTTCTAAACTCATCAAAACACAAATCCATTTTTTGGTATAATACTTACTAATATCCTAACATAACCAGCCTTCCACAAACATTCAAGGGAAAGGCTAAAGTCTGTGACAAATTTGGTGACAGATTTTGGTCAGAAACTGTTCAGCTGGGTCCTGGATGCATGAAGCCAGCAGACCCTGTTCAACTCTCCGCTTTATAAGGCATCCTGTGGACCTTGAGCGTGTGTGCCTGACGGGATGGATGGATTTTTGACCTCCGCTTTGAACCATCCCACAGATGGCAGAGACACACAGCAATGTGCTCTTTATTTGTGATTTTGACATGTGTGCTTTGGGGGATATTGGGAATGTTGTAATTTTCCAGTGCAAACTTTGACATTTTGTTTCTGGGTCACAGAGAAAACACCACCTCTCATCACCAATTACTGTTTTCCTCAAATCTATGCTATTTTTGTCCAGTTTCCTTTGAAAGACCAGAACAAATGTGAAGCCTTTGCTTTCTCCTCTTGTCATTCAAATTCATGGTACAGATTATTTTTAAAGTCTTACCTTGCGTTCAAGTCGTCCTTCAGGACTCGTGAGTTGCTCTACAAAGTCAACTCTTCTCCCAGCACTTGTCCCATTGGTAGAATCACAGCTCTTAGCTCTTTCATGACCGTGTCACTGACTGTTTACTTGGATGGTCATTGATGTCATCTGTACCCTGTTTAATCTTCAGTGTCACACTCCCGCTTTTGATGTCATTTATGTCCAATCAAATCTCTTTTTATGTATTTACAATTTACGTGAAAAATTGACTTCACATGTTCGTTGATGTTCTTCACTCCAACTAATGGTCAATTCTTTTTAGTCCAGTGCGTAGCAATGCATTCCTCTGTCTGTTAAGGCTGCTAGAACAAGATTAGTTTAGACAATGTTGAGTTAGTGCTGCTGCAAGTCGGAACAAGTTGCAACATGCTGGAAAACACTCCGACTCTGATTTTTTAATTTACAAATTAAGGGCGTTAGACTTAAATCTTTTCAGGTCTCTTTGGAGAACTTTATGCTTCTGTATGTTGCTAAGCTCAGGACTCTTCTATTTCCATAAGTAATATGATAGCATTCTTTTTTTTTTTAAGATTTTATTTATTTATTAGTCAGAGAGAGAGAGAGAGCATGCGCACAAGCAGGGGGAGGGGCAGGCAGAGGGAGAAGCAGACTCCCCGCTGAGCAAGGAGCCCGATGAGGGACTAGAGCCCAGGACCCTGAGATAGTGCCCTGAGCTGAAGGCAGACGCTTAACCAACTGAGCCACCCAGGCGCCCCAATATGACAGCATTCTTAATCACCTATCATTCATTAAATTTATGTAAAATTTTGAGATTCAATTATTTTTCAGTTTACTGCAGCTCTTTCCATAATCAATTCTGTTCACTTGCTGCACACTGATCCAGTTTGACTCTTGTCCCAGTGCCTTGCCTATCTGGTGGTGGCTGCATGCCTGAGGCACAAATGAGCATGCCCTCGGCCTGTGGAAAGTGTCTACGCTTTAAGGGAAACCCCAGACAATTGCATTTCAATAGAGGATATTGTGTCAAGAAGGTACAGCACTCAGCATGTGAGGAAGGGGAGAGCGTGCACCTGAGCACGGACGAAGTGAGGACAAACCCACAAAAATAAGGATCACCTGTGAATTTAGTTTTCTGAAGATCTTTGTAATACTCAGGAAAATCTAGGTAAGTGGATGACTTTAGCTTAGCAATCGACTTGAACAGGAGTAAATTGGGGCCCTAACTTGAAGGGATTTGAGCATCTGTGGAAGGTCACTAGATTGGATACTCCGAGTGGCCGGAGACGCATCACCACTGTTGAGCAGGAAATGATGAACTGTGTGATTTTGGAGGCTTCAGTGGTATATGTGTGCAGATAATGAAGAAGGGAAGAGGTGGGAGGCAGATGGTGGTGGGGGCTAGATGCAAGGTGAAGGGACCCTTAAGGGACAGTCTGGAGAGACACTACGGAGAATAGCTAAGAGCTTGGTGATGGATGGGCTGAGAGGAAGGGAGAGACAGGAGGCAAAGATAACTGATTCTTTTTTTTTTTTTGAAGATTTTATTTATTCATTCTACAGAGATAGAGACAGCCAGCGAGAGAGGGAACACAAGCAGGGGGAGTGGGAGAGGAAGAAGCAGGCTCCCAGCGGAGGAGCCTGATGTGGGGCTCGATCCCATAACGCCGGGATCACGCCCTGAGCCGAAGGCAGACGCTCAACCGCTGTGCCACCCAGGAGCCCCAAGATAACTGATTCTGAGCCTGAGTAAGGAGATCATTATGGCACCGATGACAAGGAGGAAAACACGGCAGGGAGAGTTGGTTTGGGGGACAGTTCTGTGTTAGACCAGCATGGGAAATGACTGCCCACATCTGGGTGGAGAGTTCCACCAGTGCTGGAGGAAGGGAAGGTCTGGAATTCTAGGGATTGCTGCGCACACACACGTGATCTCCGGCCACACCCATCACAAGGCCAATGCCTTGGATCACAGCTATTTTCTCCTTGCATCATTCCGAAATGAAAGGTCCTGGTTTGGGTCTGTTTCCAAACAGCAGTTTCTTGTGCTGTCAGTCCCTGTTGACACTTGCTCCCAGCTCCTGATACGTTTGTTAAGATTTCATGATCGTCACAGCAGTCTAGACATAGACATACCCTGGGGAGGTTTAGAGATTTAATAAACCTAGGAGAGTCTTTGCTGTTTGCACTATTCTTCTGATTACAAAAATATATGTTTTTCCAAATAATTCAAACCCAGAAATTTGTACATAAAAAGTCCAAACTCTTGCACCTGTATACCAGGAGACATATAAAATTCGTTCATACAAACACTGCAATAAAAATTGGAAACAACCCAATATCCAATAAGGTAAATAGGGAAGTTATGAATATTTATGTAATAGAATACTATTCTTCAATGACAATGAATTATAACTATGTACAGCAGTATGGATAAATTCACAGTGTTCAATGAAAAAAGCAAGTCAGGGGTAAATATTAAGCATGATTTTATTTATGTGAGATTAAAATAGCCATATATAAGCAAATAACATACATAAATGCTATGCATGATTTTATTTCTATGAGATCAAAAGCCAGTAAAATTGTTCTAGGAGACATACGTAAGTGGTAAAGTCATAAAGGTAAGCAAGGAGAGGATGCTTCAAGCAAGGGAATGATACTTTGGGCGTACTTCCAGAAGAGACAGAGAAAAGACTTCTAAGATATTGATAGTTTTATTTCTTAAACCTTACTGTGGTTACATTGATATTATTGATATTTGCTTTATTATTGTGGCATATAATAAGAAATATATATACTTGATCTTTGACCCAGGTTCCTGACAGAGCTTCTAAATCCCCTGGAATTTCCTGGGGTAGAGACGCATCTTGTTCTAATGAGACGACTCTCGGTGGGCTCCTGGATGGCTTCAGGATGGGGCTGGTCACCAGAAAGACCAAGCCATGATTAGAAGTGTGGAACTTTCAGCCCCATCCCCCATCCTCCACAGTTGCATGAGGGGCTGGAGATCTACTTCCGGAAGATACAAGTGGCTGCTTTGAAGTTTGAAGAGTGTCTACAGGTCCTAGAGGAAAGATCACCTTGTTTCCAGCGATGCGGGACCACTTGCAAGAGGGGTCCTGGTTGGTGAGCAGGTCAAGGATGAGCCATTTTCTTGACCTAATGCCAAAGCGGAGTCTGGCTGGAAGCCACACCCTATGACCACATCTTCCCTATACTCTGCCAGGCCTCCAGGGGGTGGCAGATAAATGCATTAGCCTGGGCAGAAAGGCTGACCTTCAGTCTCAGGGGCAGAGGCGTGGCCCAGGAGCCCCTCACAGCAGAGTGATGGCGCCAGCGTTGCCGGCAGACGGCAAGTCAGTGGGACCTGAAGAGCAGGCAGCTGGGAGGCGGTTTCTACTTGTTCTGAACACTAGCACTTATGAGGTCTGATAACAAAAAGCTGGTTTCTGCTAGCCAGAAAATGATCCAGAGGAGGAAGATTGTTATGAACTGAATGTTCGTGTTGTCTCAAAATTCACTGGCTGGAATTAGTGCCCTTTTACAAGTCACAGGAGAGCTTGTGAGGACACAAGCCACAGTCGGTGTCTGCAGGCTGGCTCCCTGATCCTGGACTTCCAGCCCCAGAACTGAGACATAAATCCTGTTGTTCCTAAGCCACCAGTCTGTGGTATCTGGTTATAGCAGCCCAAGCTAAGACAAAGATGAAGGAGCTAAAAGTAAGCAGAAGCCAACCATCCTGGGTAGCCCAGAAACACTAGTAATGATACGACCACTTTATAATTTCCCCGTGGGTGAACCCGAGGGGGCTGGGCTGGATGACCACAGCGTTTTCACTCTGAATGCTGAGCGTCTGCAACCTGAGTTCACGTACACCTTAGAGAGGCACATGGATAGCTGGGGATACATTCACTGGCTTTGGTGTCAGACCTGAGTTCAAATTTCTGCTCTAACACATAACAAGAAGACACTGGGCAAGGTTTTTAACTTCTCTCAGCTTTAGTTCCCCTGTTTGTAAGATAGGAGAAATATCCGCCCCTCGACATTATTGCAAAGATCAGAGAACTAATGTGTACAAGGGGCCAACGCATAATAAACTCTGGGGAAGTAGCACCAGTTACCAAGGGAGGAAATCCTCTTTCCTCTATCATTTCTATGTTCACCAGATGAAGAAACTAAGGCAGACAAGTAAATGGCAATCTGATAAATAAGTAGCCGAGCCAGGCCCATCACTCAGGCCTTGCGACTCAGCTCTGTGTTCCTTCACCACTGACGGATTGACCAACTGACCCCCTAATTCAGTGATGGGCTCAATCAAAGCAGCTGTCTGGCAAGGTAAAATTTTACTACATGCACACACATGTGCACGTGCATGTGTGTGCACCTACACACACAGAAAACCAGTTTAAATATTTCACCTTGGTCGTTTATACCAAATGAACAGAGTTTAGTTCAGGAGCTCCCGTAGGTGGGGACGGTGTAGCCAGACAGGGGACTCATTCTGAGATTCACAAGCATTTGGAGGTCCGGGATGACCTGCAGATCTGGACCGCTTTACACCCAGCATCAAGGCGGCTGTAATTCGGGGGAACAGCACAGAGGAAGGACATGAGAGCTTCTCTGGGAAACTTGAGATTCATTCAGCTGAGCGTGAAGACTCAGATATGTTTACTATTCCCCATTAATGTTTTCTCTGACGAGGGCATGGAAAACAGAAGCATCACCGACCCATGCAGCGTCCGATGAGGGGTACTGGGGGAAGAGAGGTAGGCAGTGTGGTGCTGATGGGCAAATCAAGAAATTTGGAGGCAGAAAACCAGGCATGGTATTTTTGTTCTGTTTACTTGCTGGGCGACTCTGGGGGTAGGGCCGAGGGTGGGATAGGGCTCAAAGACCCAAATCTTCAGTTTTCTCAAAAACAAAGATGATACTACTAATAATGCCAATGCTTTAGGGAACAGTTATAAAAATACAATACATGTAAATTTATGTAAAAGTTACAACTTCCTGCATTGCAGTCTCCGCATCTGTAAAGTAAGGATGATAACATGATCTACTTTATCGGCTGGTTAGAATGTAATGAGTTAGCCCATGGGAAGTACGTAAAACAGTATCTAGCTCAAGTAAGCATTCACATTATTAGGCAGATAATTATACAAAACTAGACTGTCACCCAACCACCATCTCAATGCACTGTCTATCCACTATTATTGATGTGTCTATTGGCTTCTTGCCATTAGTGACTAGTTGTCATTATGAAATACAAAGAGTCCAGCTTTGCCTATTTTTCCTTCCTTTTCTTAGGAGGCAGTGACCAGAATCATTAAAAAAAAAAAAAAAACAAAAAAAAACAACCTCTACTGCAGTAATGATTTTTAAGTAGACATATATTACTTATCTATTTACATTTATTTAGCATTAATTCAGATCAATAATAGGATATAAAGAAAAATACATATAGTGGTATTTAGGATTATAATCTAACACAGCATGTTGATAATAGGTACATAGAAGAGCAAGTGTTCGAAAGCCATATAATAGTAAGAGTGCAAATAAAGTGAATATTTTCAACATAATGTGCAAACTTTAATGTACTGGTCTAATTCATGAATAATAATAAGAAAAAAGACCTTTTTAAAGAAGTCAATAAATTTTTAACCAAAAATCCAACATTGTTCCAAAATAATTAGTAGGAACAAAATATTTGATGCTAAACAATTTTTTCTCTATAAATGTAATTTACATGGCTATAGATTTTTTTAGATCTTTATCTAAAACAAAACATAAAGCTGTTTGAAAGACCCCAAATCCTATTTTAAAACAATTAGACAATGATGATACAGCAAAGAAAGCTAAAATTAAAATCTATCTTGGAAAATGTAAGAACTGACTCACCCCTAATTAGCTAAAGAACAATAAAGATAAACGTAACGTGAAGAGTGGATGTTCTGGAGCCACACTGCCTGGGCTTGGATCGTGGCTTCACCACTTAGCAGCCGTGTGACCTTGGGAAGTCACTTAATCTCTCTGTCAGTTTCTCATTTGTAAATTGAGAACAATAGTAATTACTTCATGAAGTTATTGTGAAGATTAAATTAGTTAATATGTGTAGAGGTCTTAGAACATTGTCAGGTGCATGTGTGTTCAACAAATGTAAACTATTTTTATTATAATAAATACATAACAATATTTTAAATATCCAAAATGAATACAGGAGTAATAACTGATAACACAAATATTCAGCATAAAATGTTGACTTTCGGAAGTCAGTGCAACATACATCATCACTAGCTCATTGCTATTGTTAAAGGTGTAATCCAGCATGACCATGCAATATATTAAAGTAATATCGTGCTCTATCAATCCAAACAGGACTCCATCAACTGTAGGATGTGTCCTTACTTTAGGAAATGTTAAGAAAAAATGCTGTCGGTTGTCAAGACATTTCAGAAAAGTCAAAACGTGAAAAAATGTGCACCTTGGAACCGAGGAAATACTGGTAGGAAAAAACTGCGAAGTGGACAATAGAGCTAGACTGTAGAAGAGTTCATTTAAAGACAAAATTGTGGACAGGAAGTCCAATTTCCCACTGACTTCTAAGGGCAGGGGCGCTATTTATCGGACAGGAGTGGTTGCTAACAGGGGATTTCACGTCTTTGTGAACCAACAGCCCCCGCCCTGGGGCCAGGAGCCTCCCAGCACCAGGCTCTGCCACGTCTCACTACAAGGAAAAGCAACTGAGAGTCACTGTTGCCCCTGTTCCAGGAGGAAGAGATTTCAAAGAATCAATAGCAACAGAGGGAGATTCTGGATGGTCTGAGAGTCTGGATAGAAAAGCATTCTAGGGGAGTTGTGAAACTTCATTTTCCCATTCTTACCTTTCTTAATTCTTCCTGCAGCCTGTTCCACGTCAGAAGACTGTTAAGATTCTTGGGTGCACAAAAAGAGCCAGTTAATTGGAAACCACCCTGCCCTAAAATCCTTCTTCTAGGTTAGGTGTTCTGATTTTAACAGACTTCCTGACCAGAAGGAAAACTGCATACAAAAGTAAAATTTAAAAGAGATGTCAACAAAAAGAAGGAACTGCTGTTAAAGTGGAAAACGAGATGAGTCACGGTGTTTAATCCGCCTTGGGTAATCCACGTCAAGTATCTAAGTAGGAAAGGCTCCTGCATGCTCCCCAAAATGTTTGCTCTTCCTGCAGGGAATGCAGTTCACCTAACACCCCAGGCTCCTCGGCAGCTCAGTGCCCCCACAGGACTCAGGAAGGGCAGTGGGAGGGACATACAGCACCTCCCAGTGTGGCCATGCGCACAGCCGGTGCCCGGTCCTCCACCCTCTCTGCTCTCCTCTGCGTTCACGGAGTGATGGGCCAGAGGACTCTGAAGGCTTGGAGCCTGGTGAAGCCACAGATGAAGGAGCACAGGTCCCCGAGTCTTTATGTCAACTTAGATGACCGTGAACTGTCCCAGGAATAAGAAATAAACTTCAACTGCATTAAGGCAATGAGACTGGGGGGTTGTTAGAGTGGTTAGCCTACCTTACTAAAGAAATTTTGAAGCAACACACAATGGCCCACTCATATATAAAATATTCAGTATAGAATCCCAGAATAACATGCTCATTCTTGGTCAAACTTAGAGTGATCAACCTGAGATAGAGACATGACAGAGAGCAATGAGGGGTGGTCAGTGAAAATAATAACTACTACTACTAGACAAAAGATTGGAAGGCTGAGCTGTAGATAGGGTGAACGTACATACCAGGTTCTCTGAGATGGCCCTGATATCAAAGGTTCTCCTAATAAATTATGATGTATTCCCATGGGGCTCGGAGAAAACATGCTCATACTAAGTCATACCTGAGAATATTTTCAACGTCCTAAAGTAAAACGTAGAGTGAAGAATTTTAATCTGACTCCACAATTACATTAATTTTGAAGATGGGCATCTCCACAAAGATGGGCATCCCAAACAAAGGGCTTCAAGTGCAGAAGGGGATTACAAACACATCCTGAGGAACACAGGGCCTAGCACTTTAAAAGTGAGAG
This sequence comes from Ursus maritimus, assembly GCF_017311325.1. Taxonomy (NCBI): domain Eukaryota; kingdom Metazoa; phylum Chordata; class Mammalia; order Carnivora; family Ursidae; genus Ursus; species Ursus maritimus. The sequence continues at coordinate 3,606,135 of NW_024426774.1, read as the reverse complement.
CTCTTGTCAGAATGGGCTGTGGATATCCTTCCCCGGGAGTTTTTAACAAAGCCTGGTATAAATGTCCTGACAGACTCCCTGAGTCCCAGACAGAAAAGCTTACAGGGGCCAGACAGATAGGAGGGCAGGGATAAAGTGATAGGGAACCATGGGGGCCTGTAGGGAGCGAGAGAACGAAGCCCCAGTGTTAAGGCATTCCAAGTCGGCATTTTTAAGACAGTGTAGGATCTGTGTGCAGACTCTCCAAGCTTACGGTAGACTTATTCACTCACTTGACAAGTACTGACTCGGGTCCACTGGCTATCTGAAATCCAAGATTTGGTCTAAAAGCTGTCTTGAGGTTCTGTCCCATTCTGCTAAGGAATGCTTTACGGTAAAACAGGATAAATATATGACAATATATTAAAAAAAAAAAACTCAAGACAAAAAAGAGCGAAAAGAAGTTAAAGGTAGAGGAAGAAAAACACAAAGAACTCAAAAAGAAAATGACTTTTTTAAGAATACAAAGAGTTTAATGTGCATTAACTATAACAATATACAGTGTATGAGTACTCAGAAACATGCTAGCTAAAAACGTGCTAGTGTCGGGAGCTAGAATTTTAAAAATAACAATCTAACTTTTTATCAGATATTTGACCAAGAAGATGCTAGAAGATACGAAATGTCTGGTTATGTGGAGTTCATTGACATGCTTTTTGGTATACATTTGGGCTTTTATCTAGAACTGCATAAACAGAAAACTTCATTAAAACTAATTCAAATTTTACAACTACTAGGAAAGAAAACTGGTAGAGGTGAACAAATCTCTCTTCTCCAGCGACTGGGTAGCAGGATTACTGAGTGGTAGGTAGTATCTTCTTGACCCCCTTAGGTTTGGTGAGGAAGCCGACCGTGAGAAGCTAACCAAATTGTCACGAGAAATGGTCTACGGGCAGGGTACTAAGATCTAGAGCCCTTGTTGCCTTGAAAGAAAACAAGGTAAATAAGTACAAAATATATGTTAAAATTAGAAAATGATAATGGGTAATCAAGACGATCTTAGTTATTTCAAACAGCTTCTTAATTTGAATACTACGGAACATGTAATTCTGTATGTCTTAAGAGTAAAAGGTCATTTATTCAAGTTTCAATAATTTGGTTTAATATTTCACATTTTGTTACATCTTGGCAAAACTAAGAAAGGGCTCCTGATGTCAATCACTGGTGTAAATAGCACTACAAAAACCATAGTCAGCCTCAGAAAATTCAGGACTTGGTCAACAAAGGACTGCTGATTACACTCCACAGGCACATTCAGAATACTGTGTGCTCGACAACAATCACACCGCCTTTATCACACAGTATTGTGTAATTCACATTTCTGCCAACTTTGGTCTGAACTCCAGTGAGATCAAATCATTGACATTTTCATGGACTTTTTAGAGTCATACTACGAAGAGTCTGGAAATAATTGCTCTTCCTTCTCCAGGACCCTTTTATATTCTTATAAATTATTTTCTTAATGCCTCACTGCAACAGGAAATTCAGGGGGGAGCTAATCATACAATCCACCCAAGCCCCATTCAAGAAGTTCTCTGCTCCAAGTTCGAGTCAGGCCAAGTTCAGGAAACCTTTCAGCCACCACAGGGACCTGGGCACAGCCGACTCGGGATGGTGTAAACCAAGACTGCGCTTTACTAGTAATTTTACTTACAAAGCTTTGGTTGTGGAGGTGAGAGTGGTTCATTTCCAGCGACGGTTTTAGATGTTTCTTACTTAACTCTGTTTCTTAAAGCAGTAAGAATATAAATTCTCTAACTGGTGAAAATTGTGTCCAACAACCGGCTTAAAACTAGTTGAGTTTGAAAACTAATTTTTTACATACCTTAGTTTAAATTGGATCCTCTGAAGATGTATCTATCTCAAGGGCCGCATTTTCTTCCTAGACATGAAAGGGTTTAAAATTATGTAAGATTTTAACTTCTCTTTCTAGTTAATCAGTCTCAACCAAGGATTCTCAACCTTTCTGAAGTGCTGAACCATTAAAAGACCATCCAGTGCAGGCTCACTGTTTTATATAAATTTGTTTTTCAATTAATTTTCGTAATTATGGTCTATGCTTGCAATTATGGGATAGGGAAGGGTAGGAGGCACCACCACCTGGAAATTAAAAATACAATCATTTCAAATAGCCCACCCCCGGCTAGTCACCCCTCACCGGTACCCCCAAGCAAGAAAGTTTCCCCGCCTGCTTCTTCCCTCTGCCAAGTGTCAGCACAGGTCTAGAAGGGCAGGTAGGGAGTAAGGGAGCCTAGATGTTCAGTCTCAAGTGTTTGCCAAAGTTAATTTTATTGCACCTTCCCTTTTACCTGCTTTTCCCTCAATGTCACTCATCCACAGAGTGAAGGGGACGGTGACCTCTAGTTCCCTCTTTTCCAGGTACTTGTGTTGATTTACTCAAGAGTGAGCCAGGAATTCAGGGATTTTTAAACTCTGGGATACTTCTAAATAGGCTGAGAATTCCTGGTATAACCAAAAATTATGTAGTCTTAAAACCTTTTTAGTATTTTAGCCAGAAAAAAGAATTTAATTCCATTCAAACAATATTTTCTAATGGTTAGTATTTGTAAGAAAAAAAAATCATGATTACAAATGTATTTTACTGCAGCACTACAACATGCAAATGATCTTAAGAGTTCTCAAGTTGAGAATTGTAGCAAATAAATTTCTAAAATTACTTGGCTAGGCAATTAGAATTATTGACTGCTATCTAAAACTCACATAAATAAAATATTGCACGAAAACAGATTTTCCCGTCAATTTTGGAAATGTTGGTTCAGTTACGAATGCTTAAATTTCCCAGAACTTGAGAGCTGACCTTACACGTTCAGCACTGTGAAAATTATATCAATTGAGAGATGTCAATAGCTTCCTTCCATTTCCAGTCTCCCCTGAAGGAGGGCTATACTCCTACACACCACTCCACATGTCCAAGGTCAATGACTGGGCTTAATGTTCTGCTACGTAAACAGAACTATCTGTGGCTTCTGATGAAGGCGGAACGGTTCATAAAATATGGTAAAACTCTAAGTGACACAGAATCGAAGCAACTAGCAAGATTAAAGCACCAATTTTCTTTTGAAAGGAAAAAGCAGAGTTTTGTACGTGTGAGGATCAGACTGAGCTATACAGTATAAATAGATAGACACACACGCACACATAGACACACAGATTCAAAGGAATGACGGTATGACTCAATAAGCCATCTGGTCTGTCAATTTCTGTAACAGTATGAGAAGGAAAACTTTTCCATAATGCTCATATAATAACTAAGTCGATATCCTCCCAGGATCTGGACAAGATACTCCTTGCAGCTACAGAAATGCACAGTGGAGAGTTGTGCTGTTGGGCACTAAAGCCGCAGCACAGCACCATTCAGGCATGGGGACCTAGGAGCCATGCTCTCACCAAAGGACTAGTGGGGCAGCTCGGCACACGTCTGCCAGTCGTGTGACTGCTCCATGAACCTGAACATCTTTCACAAACTGTACACACACACAACAAAACAAACACACAAATTACTCTTTTATTTGTAATCAAAATGTGAATCATCATCACTGTAGCGAATAAAAATTCATGAGTCAGAATAACATGCAATTTTTTTTATTGTTTTCTAAATCTATTTGTACACTTAATACTCTAGTATTAACTTCACAAACAGCATAAAGAATGTACGACAATGATAATAAGCTGCATCTACTCACCGGAAAAACAACAAAATATTGCCTCTGAAATAATTACTGATTATACAATATTGTGAACTAAAGCACTATAAATACTAAAATGTTAACATTTCAATATATAATGTCAATAGCATCCTGCCTTTTTTTAATTGGTTAAAAACATTTGTTAAAGTCATGCGAAATAAACACTTTAAGGAAATGTTAGATTATACTCAAAACATCAAGGCAATGAAACCCCAAACAGCAACTATTTAGTGCAATGACTGGTCAACTAAATAATTTATTCAGCGAATTAATAAAAATCTAGTAAGTGAAAACCATCACAAGTGTAACACTAAATTTGGGTAACTGCACATTCTACGATCTCACCATCTACGATCTTATCTGTGACTGAGGATATACTGCCAAAAGTAATCCTATATAAATAGGCTATGCTAAAACAATAACAAAAAAATTCAATGCATGATGACAGGGTCCACTTCTAGTCCACTCGATACTTAAATGTGATCATTCTCTTAACCCTACTAACAATAAATGGAGAATCCCACCAGTTTTATCTGCTTTTTACCCTTGCTTTTACATTTTAAAACTTTTTAAAGTATATCCTTTCTTACGGTACCCACCCCCCCCAACCCCAGGGTTAGCATGCTAGCTTTGGAATAGATGAAGTAGACAGATATACTCCACCCTGGTATAGAAGGCAATAATTTAGTTTACCTAATTAAATATTTCCTTGTCATTTGTCAAGTGACACTGACCTTTCTGATGTAATTATTTCCTCATTCTTTTGGTCCATTAATATTTATTAGAGCCTATTATTACCCATGTCTCCCTGATTCTCCCGAGAAAGAATTCATGTTTTTCCCTCTCATTGCTAGGCTAAGAAAAGTTGGGCACACCATTTAAAAGAGTCATAGAAAAGACCAGCGTGGGTTCTCAAGCTGGTGGATGATGCTTACAGCCAGGCCTGGGATTTGGAGGTGAGCTTCCAGGTCCTAGGGAGTTTCTTGGCCCCTCCCCACAGGCCACTCTCCTAGCAGCTCAAAAAGGCCTCTTCACTGGGGCTCTATTTTGAGCACTGTTCATTCATCTTCTTATCAATTTTTAAAGCCCTTATTAAACAATGTGTCTATTATATACAACACTGGGTCTCAATTTATACAGCATTTAGTCTCTGGGCTACTCCATAACCTATAAATTCTTATCTTTTACTCTCTAAGAGCAAAATTTGCTTCTGGCTCATCTAACACCATGTCTTCCTTTGAATATTTGATGAGTGAATGTTGTACAAAAGGGGTCTCTAGCTTTCCATTTTCTTTGGCAAATCACGCCCTTTCTATCTAGTAAGATATTTCTGACCTATCTTTATACTTGGATCTTGTCTCAAAAATTTTTAGGGGGTTGTGTCCCAATGAAAGTTCCAATAACAATAATGAGTTTTTAAGCTTCTAATTACAAAGACAGTGGAGGCTGATTGATCAACCACCCTTTCTTACACTTTCCTCTGTTGTATAGTGAATGTTTCTTTTACCAAAGACCTCCCCATTCATTAATTACTTGTGATTGAAATGTACAAAGATGACATGCATGGATAGATTCACTAAAAAGTCAGGTCAATTCTGTCATAGGGCTATAGTAATACTATTCTGCTTTTGCTTATTTCTCTTAAAGAATGCTTTCTCTTTCCTCTCCAAAGCCTGTACTATCAGAAGAGGCCACTGCGTGGAGCTCTGAAGAATCCTTGGAGAGCCTTGTGTAACTTGAACGTTGGCTTCGCTTATGCGTCATGCTTTTTAGATTTTCATTCTGAATGGCAGTTGGGTTGGAACTGGAACCAGGCCTCAGCATGACTTGGGAAGTCTCCCTCATTCCTTCCATTTCATCAAAATTCTGATTGGATCTGTTAGCTGGTGCACTGTTGTTGTTCAGAGTCACAGTGCTGGGTGTTCGATTCAGGTTGTAGGCTTTCTGACATGCCGGCCAGTTTTCTTCAGGACTACTGGCTATCAGGCTACATTCGGAAGGGCTTTTCTTGTCTTCGGAACAAATGGACATCCGAGCTATAATTGGATCTTGCAGGCCACTCAAGCTATGTGGTATTCCCCGTTTTCCACTGTGGCTATCATCTTCAAGCTCAATGAGATTTGCCTTTTCAAGCTGGGAGTCATCAGCCCCCTCATTGTGAAGAGAGTGATTGGGAGAACTTTCGCTGGATCTCACTCCTGAATCAGATGAGTCCTTTTTGTCAAGGAGGGCATCTGACAAATATTCTTTTGCTTTAATGAAGGTTCTAATTGGCTCAGCACTGTGTTCTGGAGACTTTGATATTCTCTCTACTTTCCCTTCAACTTTCTTATCTTTATCATCTTTGAGCAGAGGAGTATTATCCGATTCTTCTGTCCCAGATTCATCCTCATCACTTGGAAGTTTTTGATAGCGCAGTCCACCTCCCTTAAGCTTCAAATCTGTCTGGAAGAGGCTCGACCTTTCTGAGGACTTCTTGCCTGGGAGAAGCTTACTGCCTGACTGATCAGATTTCTCATCTTCTTCAGTAATAGGATCCAGGGGTGAGGCATCATTAGTGGAAACCCCTGATGAAGAATAATCTATAACATCTCCCCTCTTCATTAAAAATGACTTCCTTCCATCATCTTGCTTTGGTTCACTATCCTTCCCTTTCTCTGGTTCTAGATTAGAATGAATGGAGCCCCCTGATGAACTCTGACCCATATAGTATGTGCTGTGTGGAGAAGATCTGCCACTAATTGTTGTGGAACCTGTGCCCCCTTCTAACTGGGACATCTGAGCAATATATTCTCTATAGGCATCTCTATACTCGGCCTGCACCTTATCAGTAAGCTTTGAAATTTCAATACTGGAATCCTGGGAATTGAGACTCGAAAGACTTGGGGTTCTGCGAGTTTGTGACTGTGAAGACAGAAAAAAATAAATTTAAGAATTCGAATAAGCAAAAAAAAAAAAAAGGCATAATAAATATCAACTTAGGAAATATATATGTACACTCAGAATTTTTAAAGTCCTCAAAATACCAAATTCTTTTAAAAGAATTCTACATAACATAGTTTAATAAAAGCTGTGAACTTATGGATAATTTTACTGTTATTAGAAAGCTTTATATCAATTTTAATAAAGTTAGTTTATTATTAATATTTAAAAGTATAATTAAAGATTGTATTAACAAATAATCTTAGCACCTATTTTTACAACTTCGAACTTTTAGCTTTTATTTAAGGCAAAAGTCATCTTTGTTGATAAAATATAAAAATTCCTCTTAGCAAAGACAAAGAAGATTAGAGTTAAGATATATCTCAAAAACAAAATACTCAAGTCTTCAATGTATGTTAAAAAGAACTTTCTCTGATGAGCACTGGTTATTATATGAAAGTGCTGAGTCACTATGTTGTACACCTGAAACTAATATAACACTGTATGCTAACTGGCATTTAAAAAAAAAAAAATTAGGGGCGCCTGGGTGGCACAGCGGTTAAGCTTCTGCCTTCGGCTCAGGGCGTGATCCCGGCGTTATGGGATCGAGCCCCACGTCAGGCTCTTCCGCTATGAGCCTGCTTCTTCCTCTCCCACTCCCCCTGCTTGTGTTCCCTCTCTCGCTGGCTGTCTCTATCTCTGTCAAATAAATAAATAAAATCTTTAAAAAAATAAAAATAAAAAAAAAATAAAAATAAAAAAAAATTAAATAGAAAAAAAAATTATTCACTAAATATCCTTGAAATTGAAAAAAAGGGGAACCTTTCTCAACTTGTACAACATAAGTTTCTGTCAAATTTCAATTAAGTAAGAAAATGTATTCTAAATACTAATAATAATCATTTAAAAGGAATGAAGTATAGAATGCAATAGAAAAGACAAATGGAAGCCATGAGGCCAACAGTCAGGTCCTAGTAAACAGAGAAATGAAGTGTTTTTAAAAGTTTGATTTTCAATGTGAAGTTTTAGGATTAGAATTGCTTTAGATCTCAGAAAAGCTGATAAAGGAGGAAAGAATACAGATAAGGAAAAAGAGGAGGGAAATGGAAGAAAAAGAACCAAGGAAGGCTAAGAATGGATAAGAGTAAAGGCTGAAGCAAAGAAGCAGAAAATAAGGCCAAGAGTCTTCCTCCCACAGGGAGAAAACAATTCATCTCCTTGAGAAGGTCCCCTGCAAGTGGAGTCAGACTGTACAGAGAGCGCCATCTCCGCTCTCAGATGCAGCGTGTACACACCACTTCGGGGACCCAGGAGGTCTAAACGATTCTCATCAGGGCGTCACAGGACAAATACCAGTGCCTCTCACTCTTGTTCCCACCAGCACGTCCAGTGGGGCTGCCAGAGGCTCCACGATGTGTGAGGTCCCAAGAGATTTAATGGAGAAGCAGATATGGGGTGGGGGGGGGGCCTGGTTGGCTTCTATTGAGCCAGGCATCAAAGAGATTTGCAAAGCAATGCCATTTTCACTAAAGTTTGTCTTGTTTTAGAAGATACTGCCATTTCACATAAAAATGTTACTTACGTTAACACATAAGTGGTTTATTTTTAAATAAATTAATAAGTATTTCTAAAGTTTCTCAGTTTTTATTTCTAATGTAATATACAGATGTAACTTACATAAACAAAAGCTCTGTGGGGTCTTCAATCATTTTTAAAAGTGCAAGGGGACTCTGAGATTACAAGACCGTTGGAGAGCTACTGCATGAACGGGAAGGCTAGGCGTTCCCAGGTCACGGGAGGAAATACCGAGTGTGGAAAAGCAGAGAAGGAGGATTTCTTATGGAATGCTAAAAGGAATCCCAGGGGAAAGAAAGGAAGCATTGCTGCAGAAACACAGGGACAAAAGGGTCAAGTGTGAACTTATCTTCTCATAAAAGAAGGGAATTTTTATCTCAGTCAGTACCCAATTATAAAATAGTCTCCCAACATAAAGAAAAAAGTACCTGGCAATATAAAAAGATAATGACAACAAAAAATGTTTTTAGTACCAAGCCAAACCAAACTGCCTTAAAAATGGTAGACCTACCAGGTGCTGCTTTTCCTCAATACTGCTCTCTGTCAGCACAGTTTCTCCGTAGCTACTTACTGCGTTTCCTCCCTGGCTTGTCTCCTCTCTTTTCTGCATCCTACTCTGTTTGTCCCTAGTTTATTTTTCTTATGCTCTCCTTACTCCTTCTCATGTGTCTCTCACTTTCCACTTTATTCCTGATCCTCCCCCGGCTCCTATCTGCTAAGAACATCCAAAGAAGAAACTCACCCATACCTGATATCAGAAAACAGAAAGAAAATGAATAACCAAGAATACTGGCTATAGGTACTGAAAACCAGATTATGCTGCTCAAAGGGATAATATATGACAAGTTTCTAATATAGATGTATCTTAGCCACTGATGAATGAACTTAACAAGAAAATAGCAAGTGAAGCCTGAACTCTGCTAACCAGCCTAACCAAAGCAGCCCCGTTCCCATCTCCTCTCTGTACCATTACCCTAGTTTATTGTTTTGACAGTTCTTGCCAATTTCCAAAATGATCTTTTTTTCTTTGTTTTACTCACTGTCCTCTTCAGAAAAATACAGTTCCTTAAGAATAGGGAGCCCTCTGCCTTGTTCACTGAAGTACTCATTAAGTACCTTCCGAGTGACTACATAAATGCACCAACATATTCTCAGTGAATTAAAACCACCCTACTTCTCTTCAGTAATATGAAAAATGACATTTAATAAATACCTGCCAACTTAGATTACTGTGACGTGGGGCACCTTCATCTAGGCCAAGTGTATTCAGTTCTTCAAAGCTGAAGTTCAGTGTGTAGGGAGTTTGATTGGAAAGCTCAGTATGAGGCAATTCGTTGTGTGAAGGGCGACGAGCAGATTCACCATGAGGAACTGGGCCACTGTTGTTTTCACTAAGTAAACGTGGGTCTTCAGGGACCACTTGGTTTTCTGCATTTCTCATTTCTAGTACCTTAATAGAAGAAAAAAAAAATAACATTAACATCCACACTGAGAAATCACATTTTACAAGCTTTAGAAATGATTTTTTAAAAATAAAACATTATAAAGTTATTATAATGTAAATGAAAAAGCAGACTTCTTGTAGTTTCTAATGAACCTGAAATGTATCTGCTTATCTTTCAATTATACTAAAAGAAGTAATGGCAAAACCATCATATAATTTGACCATTATGTTATCATTACTTTAGTTTAAAATTTAACTGGAAAACAAAACAGAATGCAACTGTAGTGTGTCAAAGAGAAACAGAGCTGGACAGTAGCTAATGTGGTGAAAGCAGATTCTAATCAATGCGATGGGGGAAAAGAGACCTCAGGATAGAACTGGCCTCAATCCAGAAAGCAGCATGGATGAGAGGGCATTCATAGCAAGCAGTGGGGTGGGCGTCAGTGGGTAGAAAACTGCTAAGAGGAAACGTCAAGGTTAAGGGGGAGTTCTGGCTGAACCAACTTTACAGGATTCTCGCTGAAGGCAGGCCAGGGTGATCAGATATCATCTGCAGGGTGGTGGGGAATGAGGAGTTTGACTGGGGACCAAGGATGATCCGACAGTGAGGGAGGGAATTGTTTCTAAACTGACTTAACATGATCCTTGCTAAAACTGGGCAATGCAGGCCTGACAAAGACAGACCCCAAAGTCGAGGCCTAGAGGCTCAGGAAGCCTGACTAGAGGCAGTTCAAAGAGAAAGCCTTCATCAGTGAAAGCATGGAGAATCGGCAGGTCACCTCTTCCCCAAATTTCCAAATGAAATGCCCAAAGACAAAGGTTGCCACGTGCTGCTGTGTATATTCTGCGTAACATAATATACAAGGGTTGTACTTAAGTGTAAAATGCCGTTTTTACATGTTTTTTAAAAATACAGAAAAATAGCAGTTTGGATCAGTAATGATTAGCACTTGCTTATACAATATTGTAAATAATTCTATAAATATAAAACATCTTACTGTGCTTCTAAAAAGATGCCAGTCCCCAAAATTCATGCTCATCTCTTTCTTCAGTTCATCAATGTTACACTGAGCTAACACACGGCCGTTTATGTTTGCCTAAATAAAAATAAATGCATGTATAAAGACAAAATAGGAGATATCTGAATTATTGGTGATTAAAAAGCACATTTATATTTAGTACTAAGAATGTCATTACAGACTAGGAAATACTGACCTACACAAGGTTATTACCCTATGTGATAATACAGTAAGCAAACTGACTTTGAACACCAGCCACTCGGGATTTTTCCAAGTGCCTTAAGCACACAAGTAAAACAAATCACTCTTCAGGGACCAACCCAAGAGCTAACCCTCCCAACTACTTCCAAAACTACCTACACCCCGTCATGAGCAATAAACAAAACCGTTAGTTTTTCTCCTCTAATCTCATAAAATATGAACACGAATGCAGCTCCTGGGAGGGGACAAAGGCATCTGTCCTTTTAAGTATGTCAGTCACAAAGTTTTAAGTGAAGTAAGCTCTGACATGTTTATCAGTTATATTAGATAACTTCAGCCATAAAGAATGTCCACCCACTAATTTCCCAATTTATTAAATTCACCAAAAATGACTGTATCACTATTGGGTCTCTGTAATTCTAATTTCCGCCAAAGAAGTACAGATGGAATTTTCTTTATTAATAATAGGTGGCTTGCTGATTTTACAAAATACAAAACCTGGCTTTATTAACTGTGGTAAAATGATGGAATACTTGTGTTTAAAACTGATGGGATGTTCAGTCTCCAGGTTCATTCTGAAGACACGAGTGTACACAGCAGGCCTGTGACAGAGGCCCTGCTACAGAAATGCAAGGCAGTTCGCCACACTTAAGAGACCAGGCGCTAAGATGGGCCTCGAAAGCCAGGGCTGCCAGTACAGCTGAGTGGGAAGAAGATGCTGTCATAATGGAAACAAAACTGCCAAGGATTCAAGCTGGAGGCTTCACCCTCTCCTGACACCCCAAGCTGCCTGGAGGAGTCAAGTTTGCACCTCGGAAAGGCAGTTCTTGGTGGTTTTGCAAAACAGGGATTAGCGCTAACCAGATCTGTAAGGAAACTGACATAAACATAGTTTATGTTTCCTGAACACAGGTCAAGATTAGTAAAATGGTATCTATACATGCTCATAATGCTTTACAAAACTTTTTAGATCCATTCTTTAAAGTATGTAAACATTAGAGGCTTGTTATTAATGTTTACTTTACTGTAGTTCTCTGCTAGGAAAAGCATAAAAAGCATATTTAGGAGAAATATCTACTATAACAGGGACACAGCCTTGTATAATATGAGAAGCCTTCCCTGAATCCCAGGCATCACTGTCCAACTTCGTGGTAGCTACTAGAACAGTAAGAACAGGACCTAGGAAGAAATAAACTCCTCAAATGTGTTCGTCTTGCAAACCAAACCTATGAGGTTCATCAAATGGGCATGCTCATAAGTCCTATTAAGACATGAAAGTAACAGTTTGGGGGAAAAGAAGTGTGGTTTACTCTGATAATTATGAAGTCACAAATAAATAATACAATCAAAGAAAATAACACATAAAAAGCCTTCAAGTGTTCTATGCTGCGTACTGGAGACATGAGTTATTGCTTCTCTAACTGCGAAGCTCTGTAGAGCTTTGTGCTTCTCATCAAGGCATTTCTACCTAATAGGTCATTTAAAAAATAACATTGTAATACAGCTACTTTATTTTCTTTTATCCATTTATAAACTAAGGAATAACAGGGCAATTTTAGGATACAAAATAATAAGAATCATATTTCCATTTGGAGCTTTCCTATTTCAACAGAGAATCCATCTTTGAGAAGCTAAAAACAGAGTGTTCATTGTCCACGGAGCCCCATCTCCCACGCCCTCAGTCCTGCTTCCAGTCGGCAGGTAAACGTGTACCTCACCTTTTTGATGGTTGCACAATACTGAGGCAGCATACTCTGGTCCAGCCCTTCTATTTGTTTCAGTTTCTCGCACACTGCATCCACATTCATTGAATTCAGTGATATCATTGCTCCTGAGGCTGGGCCTGACCCCTAGACGAGCCATGGAAAAACACATGTGTGAATATCATTTATGCCAGATGTACGCAGCACATGACAGAGAAACACTCATGGAGTTGCACTGTGAAGTACTCTGATTAATAACAAATTGTCAAACTAAAGTTAAAAACAGCAAATGTGTGTAGTATGGGAAATGCCATAGAGAATAGACTAAGCTACTGGTTTACTTTAATGAGTAGCTTGTATTATAGCAAATACAGCCTGATCACAACAACTTTTCTAAGAAAAGACGAAACATTCTATGAATCAAGCATAGGCTAACTTCTCAAATGTTTACAGCCTGACCATGGAAGAGTAGGGTGCAGCCCTTAAGGAAGGGTTTAAAAAAAGAAAAGGAACAAAGAGGGGAAAATCACTGATGCCTATATTATAAAAATACAAAATGTAAAAATGAAAAAATCTATGAAATAATTTTTTAAATGCCTAAACAGCTTTAAATGTCTCTACATACTACCTTAATAATCTATGACAGCTAAAGTTTTCAGATCTTGATCATATTTCATATCCAAGGAATTTAAAACTTCCCTTTCAGAATCTATACAATAAGCATATAAATATAAAACAACAATATTATTTCTTAACACATGTAAAAGTAAATACAATCCATTAAAATTTGGTCTCATTTAAAAGAAAAATCACAATGACAAATAATCTAGTATTTACTTAGAAGAAAAAAGTTTTCTGAATGTGATGACATACTAAAAACGTATTTTCCCTGTGGTCCATTATATATAGATTGCCTCAATTACAGATGAGGACACTGAAGTCTAAAGAGGTTAAGTTTTGGTTTCAAAGTCACAGAATAAATAGCTGGTTAGTAGAAGATCTGGGCCAGAAACCTAACTTATCAGGTCTTAACAACTTCTTACTTTCCTTTTTGAAAAGTTTAAAGAAACTATAACCACAATGGAGAGAAGACAAACCAACCAGTATAGCAGATAAAGACAACATTCCAAATGATCTGCCCTGTTTGCCATTCAATCTAATCTTAAAATAAGTAAAATGTATCCTATCCTCAAGGATGTGTAAATTTATATTTTCTATCTTTTACCATTATCAGGACAAAAGTACACTATAACACAGCCAAAAGGGCCTAGTAGCCAGTTGTTAAACTTTATTTGTAATGTGAAAGCATAAATGATATGGTCTTATGAACTGTTAAGTAAATAAATACACAAATAGCATATACACAGCGTACATCTATATTACATATAAATACAACCAGGGAATGAGACCATATTGAACAGGGAGTTGGAGTATTAATTTTATGACAGGGAGTCTCAGCAAGTTAACAAGTATGAGACGGGCCCATAAAAGTTTTGAAATTAATGACTTGGAATATCCTGTACCAAACACGTTTATTCATAGTTTGTTTTATAAAAATTTTAAATATGTCATATATTATATGGTCCGAGGTATAATGCTTCAAAAATACTAACAGCAAAACGCTAGTATTTACATAATTTAGTTTTCATGTGTCTATACATAGCTTGATTTTCTGCCTGAATGAGTATAGCCAATATTCAAAGTATAATTCCCCGGTATCTACAAAGGAAATTTAAAATCCTTTGTATGAATTTTTAATAACCATACTTGTTTTATCTTCCTTTCCTTTTAAACAGCTTTACTGAGTTATAATTCACATACCCTACAATTTTCCCTTTTAAAGTGTATGATTCAATGGTTTTTAGTATATTTGCATAGTTGTAAAACCATCACCACGATTCGTTTTACGACATTTTCACGTCCCTAAAATGTGAAAATAACTGTATTTCATTAGCTGTATCCATTAGCAGTCATTCTCCATCCCTCCAACAACCATTCCCAGCTCCTGTCAACCAGGAATCTTTCTGCCTCCAGATCTCCCTATTTTGGCCATTTTATATAAATGGAGCCATACAACATGTGACCTTTTCTGTCTGGCTTCCTTCACTTAGGATAATGCCAAGGTTCATTCATGTGATAGCATGTACTAGCACTTCATTCTTTTTTATTGCTGAATAATATTTATCTTTTAAATTAGCTTTAATACTGTCTTCCAAATATTCTTATTCCTCAACCTGTCTCTTCTCTCTAGATACATTTCTACTTTAGATATTCTTGGTTCAAAAATAACAAATGAATAGTATGATCACCAAAATAAATAATTATCATACTGGATTTTAACTTATTCTATATAGAATGAGTCCATACTATATAAAGAAATAATTGAATAAGTGAAAATAAATATTTGAATAAATGATTGGGGAATAAAAGACAGCTTTTCCTTATAGAGTTGGATTAATAAATATGGAAGGAAACAGAAAATTACCATTAAGAAAACACCACAGTAATAGTGGTTGTACATAAGATACATCAATGCATACTAAAATTAATGCGCAAAAGTATAAGCAGAAACAGGTTATTTGCAGAA
This sequence comes from Ursus maritimus, assembly GCF_017311325.1. Lineage (NCBI taxonomy): Eukaryota > Metazoa > Chordata > Mammalia > Carnivora > Ursidae > Ursus > Ursus maritimus. The sequence goes on along the minus strand of NW_024426774.1, from coordinate 3,590,938 downwards.
TGTCAAAGTATCTCTCCTAAGATGTTTATTCATTACGAAGGAAAAAACAAAACTTCACAGTGTAGAAATCTGGCAGATGCCACCTTAACCAAATGATTAAGGTTAGTACCACCAACAGTTAAGACTACAGCCCAGCACAAACCCTCTAATAGGATGCACTGAGAAGGGGATCGCATCATTCCTGTGGGTCTCTTACCAGAGATATATAACCTCCAAAAGACAAACCCACGTAGAGGGAATGGTCTGCAAAATACCTGACCAGTATTCTTCAAAAGTGGTAATTAAGGTCATAGAAGACAAGGAAGGACAAAAGAATTGTCATGGACCAGAGAACTCTAAGAAGTAATTAGCAAACAGATTGGATCTTGGATCAGAAAAATGACATTAGTGAAAAAACTGGTGAAATTCAAGTAAAGTCTATAGTTAATCAACAGAATTGCACCACTTTAATTTCTGCTCTTGAACAGTATACTACAGTTATGAAAGATGTTAACATTAAGGGAATCCTATTTTTGTACCTTTTCTTTAAGTCTAAAATTATTTTAAAGTAAAAAAGTTTTTTTTTTAATCCCCAAAAAACTCTATTTCTGACTGCGCTAAAAAGGAAAAGTATAATAGACACGGAACAAATTAATTCTGCCAGCTTAGGGGGAAATGTAAACTTTTAGAGTATTTTCTTTCCACCGGGAACCTGGGAACTCAGCAACAGAGACCTGCTGATAGATACTACTCTTGTCCTTTGAAAGGGAAAGCTCTATAAAATTTTACTTTTATGAGTCTTTAAAACTTGCACTTTATCAGTTATTTTAAAACATAATTTCTCAAAAAGCCCCCACAATTTATCATTGGGGATTATGCAGAAAATATATATTCCCTGAATGACTTTTAGAAGCTTTATAAGAAAAGACAGACACACACATGAACATACGATCCCTCTAATTCCATCAAAGTTATATAGTCTGACTCTTGATTAGATTTGATTAGGGCCTTATCAAGATAAAGAGTAAATTATCAATAAATTAAGATATGTTATAATATGCTTCTTTGAGTAGGAGAAATGGTAACTATCTGCCAGGTCTTTTCTAAAGTAATCACATATAATTATTTTGAAACCAAATCAATCTTAGTAACCAAAATAATGATTTTTGGGTGGAAATCTCATCAAAGGAAGGAGAAAGAGTACAAAAGTGATAAGGAAAAAGCATACTTAATAATTCACCAGGTAAATTAATAGAAAACTAATTATATTACTTTGACAAACCAAAGGATGGTAATACTTCCAAGTTTATCATGCATTCTTACTTGAAATATACCTGCTGTAAGTCTAGAACAGATCATTTCAGCAAATATCACAATTTATTTTTTAAAAATTTCTAATGCAGATATTTGAATACAGAAGATGTTAGTTTGTTTAAACGGTTAAATATAAACTTCAAAATGCACACAAATCAGAATTTCTTCAGGGAAAATCAAAGATAACAAAACAGACTAGAATTACCTTTATGTAACTGTATTGTTTTATATTGTAAGTAGATTAAAACTACAGTCTGAAACATTATCATTTTAGTAAATTCATTAAACGAGCTCAGAACTGATTAGCCAGAATGAGTGCCATGCAAAGGTTGAAAGCAGCTATTAAAATAAACCCAAGGCACTGAAATAAGCACAGATTTATCAACAGCCCAGCGTGAAAGTGCCAATGATTGCTTCTAATAGTCTAATAAGAAAAGTGAGTAAGATTTCACCGGAAGTTTCTGTACCTGTCTTTGTTTGTTAAACCCAGAGTCACACGGCTTTAAGGAAGGAATAAAACAGAATGAAGGACACGAGCTTAAGTAAAACATCAAACAGGCACATATAATAAACACAGGCAGCACGCTTGTCATTCCTCAGACGTTCCATAACTTTGAACACACCATCTCTGCAGCAGCACGAAGCAAGGAATGCTCACGTGTGCACGCGCACGCACACACCCACCCACCGACCCCCGCCCACACACAGTAGTTTAATGTCATTAACACGTGCTTGGTAACTTTGTAATGTACTCTCAAAATTCATAGTCTTCCCATTAAATGAATGGAATCACTGGTCATACATTCAACAAGAAAACTGGGTAAATAAAACTTGCTCTGAAAAGTCAGTATTCCTACCACATACCAATGTAAAATTAGTACTTACATATTCTGATTAAAACACTACAACTAAAGTAAACCAACTTAATAAGACTTAAGCACTTGGAATTCACATGATGACTTCATAAAATGAAATATTATCCAATCACACTATACTTAACGGTGAGAAATACACTTTTCAAACTTGGGTTTTGTTTCCTTGGGCATCTGGCACATGATAGACGCACTAAAACACCATCTGAAAAGAAAGGCCTTAACAGCCTTACAGCTTTATGCTGTAATGGTGAAAAATATCTGAATGCCACGTTAACGTAACTGTCTTAGTGATATAGAACTTCTAAAACTCCCATTCAAAGCAGATGCCACTGCTGTTATTTATTTTTCTGTACCCATCAGGTTGGTGGCAAAAATTGTTAAATAGTTAAAATAATCTACAGATGACTGACAATACTGATTCAAAGTTAATTTCCAGCATTATTTTAATAAAGGCCAGGGCTTTCCTAGACTAATGTCAGATGTTCTCCTTTTGACCTACTTAATATTTGCAATACCTAATGGAAACCTTTCTTTCTAATTTACATACCAACCTTTTAAATGGGATTTTCAGAAAGTTACTATGTATCTATGTATTTATCTATATATCTGTGAAGACTTGGAAAAAAACATTAAAAAGAAGTCCTAATGAAATTACAGCTTAGTCTAAGATACCCAAAACATAAAAGAAAGCTATTGCTAACCTGGCTGGAAAATATAACTTATTCTTCAAATTACATGAGAAATAATAATGAGGTCAAGTTGACAGATGAGGCTTAACCTACTTAAGGGCAATCTTAAAACAAAAAACAGAAGTACTAAAAACTGCAATGAATGTGATTTTGTTATTTTTTAACTTCTAATTGTACCCTAGTATCTCAGTGATCTCATTACTGCAGTATATTTCGGTGGAAATCATCAATTTTGTGGCAGTTTATTAATCGCTTAGGGAAAAAGTTTTCTTAAGTTTAAGCCTGGCACGAAGACTTTCAAGCCCAAAGTGAATACAATTTTTCACTATATTATTAAAGTAAAAATAAGTGAATACTTTTCCATACTGTTTAAAAATGCACTTCTAATATACTTTAGAAAGTGTGAAAGACCCTGAGAAAAGCCACTGAGAGGTGGCAGTGAGTACCTGTCTGGATCCTACACTCTAACTAAACAAAACCTAAAGCAAACCCATTCCTTACCCAAGGCATCTTTAACTTTCTCGTCCAATTCTGCTCCTGAACAATGAGAGACAGCTTGATTTGGACATACATTTGCTTGAAAACAGGTTAAAAGTTCTAAGCCAGTGGTGGAAATAAAAATTATCTACAGATGAGCCCCATCTTTTTTTACTTTACTTTTTTTTTTTTTTTTTTACTTTTTACTTAGCTACTTAGTTACTCTGCCAATCAGATCCAGTTTAATGAAAACCAAGACCTTCCTTTTTAATACCTTTATTAATTCAGCAGTTTTCATTGATCTCTAACAGCACGATGGAAATAAGGATACTGTCATTAACACTGTCTCTGCACTTCTGAAGTTCTTCACAATGACACTGGGTACTAATTCTTTTCATGCCTTTTTTAATATATTTATTCATTTATTGTTCTTTTAAAGATTTTATTTATTTATTTATTTGCTAGAGAGAGAGTGCGCACAAGCAGGGGGAGCAGCAGGCAAGGGAGAAGCGGACTCCCCGCTGAGCGGGAAGCCTGATGTGGCACTCGATCCCAGGACCCTGGGATCATGACCTGAGCCAAAGGCAGATGCTTAACCGACCAAGCCACCCAGGCGTCCAATTTTTCATGCCTTTCCACGTGGTATATAAGTGATCTAAATATAGCTGCCTAAAGGTATCAAGTAAATCCTGTGCACAGAAGGCTGAGAAAGAACGACTTTGGAGCCCAGATAATTCCCTTGGCAGCCTTTGAACCCACAAGCTCAGTATGGGCAGGAGTTTCATCAGTTTTGTTCACTGCTGCATCCCACTAGGATCGTGCCTGGGAGACACTCGATAAATTTATTGAGCCAGTGAGTGATCACACAGGCACCTGTAGAACTCAGTGCTAAATAATTCAAGGACGGATAAGAAGGGAAAGAAATGCTGTATCATTCCTGCTTTTGAAAGACTGCTTTTCAGTGAAATACAGTTTCCACCATGAGCAGCAGACCTTAAATAAAAACCGACTCCGGTACTCATAAGAGCAACTGTGAAAGACCATAACAAAACGCCACTGAGGCGCCCTGCCTGAGACAAGCCCCCCGTCTCCCTATTGGGTCCTCCCCTTCATGGTCATAGAATGCTCAGATGCCACTACTTCCTAGTGGGACCCAGACTGAAAGAAAGCACAGGCACCAAGTAAATTCCCTGGAAAGCTGTCAAAATTTTAAAGTATTTGGAGCATTCAAATAACCCAGAAATCCTTCTAAATTCTAAGAAAGCAAACCAATTGACACCTTTTGGGCCAGAGAAGCATCAACAGATAAAAGGTGGAGTTAATCTACACTGACTGGTGTATTTGTACCCTACTCCTACTACTGAGACAGAGGTAATTTAACACGAAACAGTTTTAGTTTCTGAGTCTTTAAAGCTCCACAAAATCTGGCCTTTGGTGTAGTAATAATAATAATTAAGTCCCTTAAGTATCCTAAGGCTGAGTAATCCTTACATCAGACCTATGTGGTAGGTCTGCTTTTTCCAGATGAGGAAGTTGGGTATCCAAGAGGTTAAGTGATTTGTCCAAGGCAAAGAGCTAACCACCAGGGTCTATTTGACTTAAGATCAAACACCTGGCTAAGGCATGCTTAGTATTAACAGGAGCAAAGAAGGCAGCATGGTCTGAGGAACGGGCTGTGACACGGGCATGTGGTTTCCCGTCCCACATCGGGCACTCCCCTCCTGTGAACCTCAGGCAAGTCTCACAGACCCAGTCCTGAATGTTCTTCTGCACCATGGAGATGAATGAGGGCACAGGTCCTAGTGTTCCTGAGGCAAGTTCAGGGTGGGGCCACACTTGTGCTTTTACTGACTGGTTCTATGAACTAGAGTTCTAGTTAAGATTTCACTTCTGAAAACTTCTCCGCTTTAAAAGTTTGAAAACCACTGGTTCTTTCTAGCTCTAATATTCTGGGGAACATATCTTGGGTCCAATGTCAATTTTCTTCCCCAGTTTTATAAGATTTCGCATATATTTTCTCTATATAAAATTATTTTTTCAAGTTAGCATAGAGTCTTGTGTTTTACATCTTCACTTTTGTGAAATACTTGGACATATCTGTAACTTATCTGGTAAGTCCCAGGCTGGCCTTCACAAGCTATAATCACTACAATGTTCCTTAATGTAAGAAAACCCAGTTGTTTCATTAGGATTTACTTTACAAAGGTTTGTCAGAATTCCCCGTGGTAAAAAAAAGATGGGACCACTTATGTTGAAAATAACAGTTGGTTAACTCTTTATGGTCTTCCTCTGTTGGTGGTGTTCATTTATTTTTACTCATCTCTCTGTGTCTGTAATGACAAGACAATGTATCCAAAAGTGTTTGTGTAGCTCCTGACTTATCTATAAGCAGCTCTTGCCATCAACTGTTGCATACAGGGGGACAGTTGAATGAGCAGATGGACTCAACCCACAGTCCTGTTGTCTCAGAAATATAAAACTTTCTACTACAGGACTGGAAAGCCATATGAGCCACGAAGGGCTGAATAATTTTTATATTAACTACTTCTATGTTGGTTCAGCTATAAAGATCCTAGACAATGTTCCCATGTACAGATACTTCACATTTCCACCACTGCTTTTGATTTGGCTTTGAACTAAGTGTCTATTTTTACTAGTCTTCTACCAAACAAATTTTACATGCTATTGTCATTGTTAATTTCTTAAAAGCAAAGAAAGCTTGGTAAGCACTTATTATTCACTAAGCCAATCACAAAACTATCTTTTAATATTAAAAGAAGAGCAAATAGTACGGTTATTTTACTAAACAAAGGCACTAATATATGCACGGCACCTTTATTCTTTGTTATTGGGTTTCTAAACACATCACAGGAATTGCATTATTTCCCCTTCCCCAAAAACTCATTTCAAATTTGCTGAATGATCTTTCACTGGTCCCTGAAAGAAACTACGGATATCTTTTAATTACAAGTATTTGTCCACATACTCAAGCATAGGAATAGCTACTATTTTAGCATGTCTGTGTCATTAAGACCATCAAATTCTTCACAGTATCTGATTTTCATCAAAAGTTTGCTAAGGAATTTTAGCTTAGAGAATTCCATTCCATGCATGAATGTATGTATGAAGGGCTCTCTGACTAAACTAAAAGTCATTCTTGCATATAGTGGCAATGATCCATGCATTAAAGACTCCCCCAATGCCCAAATAGAATTATTATGGTTTATTGTGTCTATTATTCCTGGATAATTGGAGTCACTCAAACACTTCAGCTGAAATGTTAATGACTTAAAAAGAATCATCAACTCCTCAATGAAAATACCAAAATGGTTCTCTTTCTCTCTCTTACTAACATTAGCTCAAAGAAAATTCAAGTTAAAAAACTAATGCCTACCCAAATGCATGTTTTAAGTTAGAAGTTACGGATAAGCTCAGGATGTAGTATTTCCCCCATGTTAATTCTAACTGTCATGCCACACACTTCAGCAGAGCTCTAGATTAAATTGATCATGTCCACATGGGCATAACATTCTGTAAATAAATCAACAGACGTTAAAATACAAATTGGGTTCCTAAATTCCACATTGAGTAAATGAAGATTTTAAGGCTCATCACATTAAACATATTTCTTATTAAACACTAAGTCCTGAATAATAAATATACGAAGTGATTTCCTATACAATTTCTTTTTTTTAAAGAAACCCACTTTAAGGTGCTGGCCCAAAAAGCTTTAAATAATTCCTTTTATATAATGAACTACCCCTGCTTATCTAGAAATTTTATTTTAGTAAAAATACAGATAAAGAAAAATAGTGCTACATTCACACTAAGGTTTCATAAACTGTGGACACCCAGATTAAGAATGAGTCACTACAGATGCATTTTGGTTTATACCATTTAGCTTATAATGTCCTTTTGTGGTCTCAAGTGTGATTTTGGATACTTTCAAAAGTATTCCACATGTGCAGTACCAACTGTAGGCTTAAGAAAAATAATCAAAGGTGAAAATATTGCTTAACACTAAGGAACAAATACTGCTCCTGATGGCTGCTAGAAAAATCCTGTCCTTCTTGGACAATAAAGAAAAAAAAAAACCATCCCATGTCATTGAAAAAGGGGAAAAACAGTAAGAAATAAAGGGTAAAGTTAAATATCAGCATTTAAATTAATCCATGAACTATAAATTAGTATCAGCTACTCTATACTAGCGGCCATCACAGCACAGATGCAGAGTTAGGGAACTGCTGTCACCACAACTAAGACAGTTGTTACTGCTGCAGAAGCGAGGACAGGCTCATGTTCCCACCACAAGACGACTCCGTTACCCGCAAGGAGTCTGTGGGTGAAGGAAGCCCCTCAGCAGCATCCTCCTTGATAACCTCCTAACAACACAAAACAAGAGTGTGGGTGAAAGGTGAGGGGGGGCAGACTAGGATGATGAATGAACACGATGCTAACATGATCACAGACAACACTGAAACCTGGACGTGATTAGAGTTTCCCTCAGCAACATTTAAATTTGAAATAAAAGTTTAAGTTCTATAGCTTTGACCTTCTAATTTATAAAAATATATTAGCAGGAAATTCCTTTTTTAAATTGTTAAACTAAGCTGACCATCAGGAACACGTAACATTTTTCAATGTATTTTGTTTTGGATTAGATTCAATCATACATGTGAGTAATTCCCTTATCCTATTTAATTTCTGCCATTAGATTAAAATGCTCTTCCAATATATCCTCGAATTTTTATACCATAGGGCTAACATGTGTGTGTGTGTACATATATATACATATATATACACACACACACACACAGATACCATGTATGTATGTTTTTGTAAAAAAATACTAGAAATTAGCAGATGTAAAGGTTTAGTTTTTAAAGTTTTGGTAACAGACACTGCACTATAAGCCAGAAACCCCCACTGTAAACAACTCAACTTATTCACTGAGGCCGCTAGTCATTTTCCTTCCATAGACATCTGCCAGAAATGAAAACAAAATACATTTTATGTTAGTAATAGCTTATGTGTCTTAAAACTATTTATAAAATAAGTTGCATTCTTTTGCTACAGAAAGGAAATAACCAAACTTCTACTGCTGTCTATGTGTCTTATTAGATTAATACTTTAGTTACCCTTTTTTATACTTACTAGGCCATTGCTCTGATCTCTGGGCAAATTCGTTTTTACTGATGGACGTGAGATGAGGTGTTGGGAGCCGCCAGGGTAATACCTTGGCGTGTAAAGGTAGGGGGCAAAGAATGGCTATGGAAAAAACACGTAACAAAAGAAGGGGATAAACAATTACAGAAATCAAAGTGTGATGAGATTTATCAAATGAAACTAACCAATAAAATACAACTCCAAATTTTTAATAATGCAAGTGACAAAACAAAAGAAAAAGAGCCTTACTCATAGTCTGTAAGATATCAAACCCAAATTTAAGACCCAGTATTTAAATGTTCATATTGTTGATTTAATATAAGGTTTTTTAAGCAACTAAAGTTTTACACTTTACAATCTGACAAGAGTTTCTCCTTAACATTTTGACGGGCTTACCATGTGTCAGTTCCTAAGTGATTTATAAGTATTAACTCAAAATCTCTTTAAAAAAAAATAAGCAGAATGGACTCTTAATAGAATACTATTCTTTACAAAAAAAAGATTAGCCCCTTAAGGAAGACCAAAAAAAGTCTCAATATATATATGACAACACCCTAGCATGGATTCCAGGAACATTATTACTCTAAGTTCCTAGAGCTTACTTTATATCCTATACCCTAGAGTGTATCTCCTAAATAAGGTGCATTTTTTTAATGGGGAATCCATTGTTTAGCGAGATTTATAACTACAGCATTTATTTGTAGACGACTTCACATAAACAGGAGATATCAGATTATATGGGCTAAACATAAAGATTAAAACTCATTAAGCTTCATTACACTGAAATAACATCTTCCCGTACCTTTTTACTGCTGCCATTTAAGAAAATTATTCCCCTTTTAACTTTCAGACTAAAAACCACAAATAACTAGAAAAATAACTAGATCTAAAAACATGAGAAAATTTTAAGTGTTTTTAAAATGATAAAATGCTATTAAAGCATTACATCAGCCTACAAGGTATGGTAAATTTAAAAAAAATAAATTTCTTGGTTTCAAAACCTCAACTGTCATCTATTGATCAGTGAGCCATTTTATGTAAAATTACAGCCGATTTTAAGACTGCTAAATAAAACCCTGCATTTCAACACTGTCTACCACACAGCTAAATTTTACAAGGATAGAATACATTATAAACTGCTATTGTTCCACCTTTTTCTCCTTGTCTGAATAAAAGAGTAGAATAACATTCACACGACCTCTATGAATAATGCCCCTAATTACAGTTGAGCTTGAACAACACAGGGGTTAGGAGTGCTGACCGCCCCCCCGCCACCGTGTAGTTGAAAATCTGTCAAAATAACTTTTGACTTCGTAAAAACTTAACTACTAATAGCCTACTGGCAACTGGAAGCCTTACTAGCAACATAAACAGTGCACATATTTTGTAGGTTATATGTATTATATGCTGTATTTTTCCAATAAAGTAAGCTAGGGAACAGAAAATATTAAGAAAATCATAAGGAAGAGAAAACACATTTACAGTACTGTATTGTATTTATCTTTAAAAAATGCTGTGTATAAGTGGGCCTACACAGCTCAAACCTGTGTTGTTCAAGGGTCAACTGTACTTATATGGCCAATGTTTCTCAAAAACTGAAAATTTAATTTAAAGTCTGGAATTCCTTCATTGCCACATTTATTCTAAACTTTGCTTTCTTCCTAGCTCACGTGACATTTACTCAGGCTTGCTGTTGGCTTCTGTGAATATTAGTCCCTACGTTTTTCTCAAGTTACACTACAGAGGGAGACAATAAAAATAAGAAACTGTAATGGACTTTAGTGTACAGTTCCAGAAAGTATAATACTAAGGCTCATGCTCCACAAGCCTGTAGAAAATATTAGTGCTTAAGATCAGTAAGATAGGTATAGCTCAGGCCACTAAATTTGATAGGGTCTGTTTACCACCGATCATTGTACTTTCATCTTTTTCAGTAGAAAATGATCGTATTTATACTAAGCAAACAATTATGCATGACTGCAGATAACCTGAAATATAACTAGAAATGGGCTACAGTGCTATTATTTGGCAGTAACATCTGAATCCTATAAGCAGTATCTTCCATCATAATCTCACATTTAAAAGCTGTAACACATATTAAATATAGGTTTACTGAATACTGTAGAAATTTAAGTTTTAAGTTAAATCATTGTTCTAAATGCCAATATAATCATGCAAAATATAACAAATGGAACATTTGTTTATGAACAAATAGAGAAATAGCTCCCTTTGTAGCATAGGACAGTCACTGATGACCCTGTGGAGTTCACTTTCTTATAACAGCATAAAGCATCTCTAACATTCAAGACTCAATTGAGATCTGAACCCATTAAAGTTAAAAATTCTTTTGATTTTTAAAAAAAATCATGTATTTTAAATTCAAACTTAACATTTTTTCCTATTTTAAAGCTAAAGTACAGTTTCAAAACAATAATAGAATCCATAGCAGAAAACTTCTGATATTTCCCCAAATTCTTAGAATGAAAGATTCCTAGCACTTTCTTACTCTGTTGTAGAACGGATGCTGAGGTCCCGTCATCCCACTGTAATAGCTGCTATGAGGCTGTGGCGACACGACCCCACCTCCAAATGGTCCATTGAAGGAAGTGGAAGAAGAACAGACGGATGGAGGCTGACTGTAGCCTGATGGTGGTCTAGGTGGAGCTTCGTGTAAAGGCAGTGCAGGATACGCAAGTCCTCCGATATTAATCTGGTCTCTCGCAGCACGAACATCTAAAAGATTAAATGGTACCCCATAAGGCAAAAGAAAATGGGACTTTAGTAATTAGTTCAGTTATCACTTCCACCCTCAGTTATCAGAAACATGTTTTTTTTCACTCTTGTCAAGGATTTCAACCGACTTAAAGGAGACAGGAAATCCTGACTCATAAAATCTTGTCCATAGACATTCTAGTGAGAAAAACCCAACTACTCTGCATAAAAGCTTTTGTCACCATTTGAAAAGTCTCCAACATCTGGATTCTTCTCTTCAGTTACCAGAACAATTTTTTTCTCTGACTTTTTAAGGCATTTGTGCTATTCTAACATGGTTATGATCCATAAAGTGTTACTATTAATAACTCACAGTGATCTAATATTAATAAATACAATGATTGCTAAACTGTGGATTTGCACACTATACGATTTATCCTTCTCTGAACAAACAATTCCATAGCCACAAAATACACCTTGATAACAGCCTTATAACTGGTACCTTAAAAAGAATGTAGAAGTAGTTTTAAGCTCTCTCTTCATAAGATAATGTGTTTCAATAAAGGTTTTGTGTGTGTGCATGTGTATACAGTGCTGCTTCAAGAACAAATGAAATTATTCCAAAACTTTAATGTTACTATCCTTGAGTTCCAGTCCACAAATTTAAGTTAAAATTTAGAAAGCAATATAGATATTTTTGCCCTTTGGATAGAGTCCCCTATTAAGATTAGTCACAGAAAAATTACAATGGACTGACATCTTAAAGTGGTGACTACATCTTAAAAGGAATCTGATTCCAAAGAAGTCAGGTGTGTTGGTTGAGAAACATTATAATAAAGTGGTTTAATAAGCAACACTTTCTTAACAGTCTCAAAGATTCCTAATCCTCAATTTCATTAATTGTCCTGTGTAGTGCTTGGTTCAGTATTTCTTGGTTTTTCATGGAGCAAGACAAACGTACACAGCTAAGTTAGAAATGGGAAACATTCTGAAGACTTCAGATAAGACAAATTAAATTTACTACTAATACCCACCTGCAATAATTTCCCGTAGCTTGGGGTCTAGGTTTACAGTACATGGCAAAAAGGTTTTTACATCTCGGGCCACAAGAACTGGGGTCCTTGAAGACAAAAACACTTCAAAGTTTCTGATATCTCCATCTATTTCAAGCAGTGGTTCAACATCTTTAGTTGTTGGAATATTCTTTGATATTCTTCAAACAAGAAACAAATGAAAAAGGTCATTAATGTCACTATTAGAAAGGAAAATTCTAGATGTACCTTAAAATTTATTTATAAAAATAAATAACACATTATACATCTTGTTCTCATTAAAAATGTTCTTAAGAAAAAAGGAAAAAAAATTGGTACACTACAAAATTACTAAGATAACAAGTGTGAGGGCAGAATTATAATGCCTTTGACCAAAGGAAAGACTGGAGCTAGGAAACAGGAAGGAGAGTAGTGTATTCCAGGCACTTCACATGTTGACGAGGACCTCTCAGTGAAAATTAAATGACCTATCATTTTACACACGAGGAGAGTGAGCCTCAGACAAATGAGGCAGCCTGCCTAAAGCCACATAACAGCGCAAGAGAAGCTGACTGGCTCTAAACGCCATGCTTTTTATGGGATACCATGGTTCTTGCCTTTGCAAAGAAGAAATAAACAATAATTTTAAAATAAATTACATAAACCAGAAAAAAGTTAGTATAGGTTTTTCCTTTTTCAAAAAAGGTTTTATTCTCTAATCCTTTACTGCTCAAACCCAGTCCTGGGCTGGTAGCCAAATAGTAAAAGCCATCCGAGGGAAAATCCAGAGAACAAAATCAGCAAACAAGAAAAGAATAGTGTGCTGGTGAGAAGATAAGGACAGCGATTTTGTCTTCGTGAATTTCAGGGAGTCCCTCTTACGGATTCACTCACATATGCACAAAAGGGAAAAGCCCTCCAAAATGGGATTACTTTTTAAAAAATTAGAATGGCATTCAAACTGATTATTAATATAGTTTAAATGATATGAAAACTTGGAGAACGGTTACAAAGAATCTTTTGTGGAAGTGGCCAAAATTTCAGAGCTTAAACAGTTAAAAAGGTAGTTCATCTGTTTCAGGAGTTTAACATAAAATACTAAGAAGAGAAGCTAGAAAGATTTAGATAAAAACACACAGCTGACAAGTCACATGAAACAAATTAACTGAATTTTAATGCCAGCTCTGCTTAAACTTGAATGTGAACAGTGTTCTCAATATGACGAACAATACTGCTGTTCACAAGCCAACAGTCTACTGCTGGTTTCCAGATTGAAGTCTCGATTCTAACCTTTTGAGCTCAATACATTAAGCTCTTCTACTGAAAGAGATATTTATGTAAATGATAATCTTTTGGCAGTGGGCCATTAAAATCATATGTGTCTTTATTTTTTGGATATTTTTCCAAAGGTTAGTATTTAAAGAATTTAAGTAACTTCACTTTTCAATTAAGAATGAATTTAAATTTCTAGTATTATGAATCATGTGAATTAAAGTTGCCAGCAGTTAAATGGCCCACAGAAAGCATTATAAAACCTCAGGCATCAATGAGCTCCTAGTAAGTTTAAATGCAATTTCTTTCTATGCTACCAATCTAGCAGTACTTGTTAATGCCAACATCAATGTAAGTTAAAAGCATTTTGATTATAAATGACAGTGGTTTATAGAAAGTCCATATTAATTCCTTGGCAGAAATTACACAAGCCATTCAAATCACTTCCATTCAAAATGAGGTCTTAAATTACAGGGAAAAAAACTTCCTATTTTAAATCAAAATATAAACAGATTCAAAAAGCATAATTTATGAAGAAGGCATTATTTATCATACTTTTATCTAAAAGTAGCCACCTAATAATGTCATTATTTAATCATGGGGGGTTAAAAGTAAGATAAATTTTCTTTAAAAACTTAAACAGGGAAAACTCTCAGAATTTTTTACTTTAAAACCAATTTAACCCCTAGTAGACTCAAATATTTTCTATCACAGTGAATGCCCATTTATTAAATAATGTTCTGTGCATTCTGGAAGGAGGTGGAACATACAGACAGAAAACAGCTACTTTTCACTGTAGCTAAGGGGTGAGGAACAAAAGATGGTAAAGTGCACATCTGTGGAAACACAACCAAACACTCTGAACACCTTCGGAGCTAACTACGCTCTCTTGTTCTGTCTTGAACCAGTTAATTCCTGCTCATCCTTCATCTCAGCCCAACTCCCCCTCTTCAAGGAAGTCTTCCCCAAGAGCAGGCCCTCATAGCACATACACTTTCTTGCACACCACATATCACAACTGGAATTTTATAATCATTAATGGAATTATTTTATTAATGTCTACTCCCCCTCTAGACTAGATGTTCCTTTAAAGCTGAAAACGAGTTTGGTTTTGTTCACTATTGTACCTCCTTGAAGATAAGAGTATTGTCTTGAAGCAGAGTATTGTCACATCACTTTTGCTTAATAAATATTTGTAGAGTGAATACACACAAAAAATGCACTGCTCCCAAAGAACTCTATTCTTTCATAATTTTCACTTTAATTACGCTTTCTGATACTGAAAAAAAAATTTATGCTTGAAAAAGTGTAGGTCGATCCACTTTGAGTTAATTTTCGTACATGCTGTGAGATAGGGGTCTAACTTCATTCTTTCGCATGTGGAAATCTAGGTGTCCCAGCACCTTTTGTGGAAGAGACTATTCTTTCCCCCAAGAAATGGACTTGGCACCCTTCTCAAAGCTCAACTGGCCATAGATGTAGGAATTTATTTCTGAACTCTTAATTCTATTCCATTGGTCTATATGCCTATCCTTAGGCCAGTGCCTCATTGTTTTTTACTGTAGTTTTATAGTAAGTTTTGAAATTGAGAAACGTGAGCCCTCCAACTTTATTCTTCTTTTTCAAGATTGTTTTGGATATTTGGGATCCCTTGCAATTTCATATGAATCTGAGGATCAGGTTTCTATTTCTGCAAAAAAGACTATTGGAATTTTGGTAGGGATTGCATTGAATCTGTACATCACTCTGGGTAGTAGTGACATCTTAATATTTAGTCTTCCTGTTAATGAACATAAATTTCCATTTACTGAGTTGTTTTTTTTTTTTAGATCTTCTTTAATTTAGCAATTCGTAGTTTTCAATGTACAAGTCTTTAACCTCATTGCTTAAATTCATTCCAGGGCATTTTATTCTTTCAGATGCTATAGTAAAATAGAATTGCCTTCTTAATTTCCTTCCAGATTGTTCACTGCAGGGGTATAGAAACACAACTGATTTTTGTGTTGATCTGTAGCCTGCAACTCTGCTGAATTTATCAGTTCAAGCAGCTTTCTTGTGGATTCCTTGGCATTTTCTACATACAGGATCATGTCATTTGTGATGGGAGATAGTTTTATTTTTTCCTTTCCAATTTGGATCCTTTTACTTGTGTTTCTTGTCTAATTGCACTCACTAGAACTTCCAGTATAATAGTGAACAGCAGTGGTGAGAGTGGGTATCTTAGTCAACTCAGGCTGCTATAACCAAACACCATAGACTGCATAGCTTGAACAACATTTATTTCTCACAGTTCATGGAGTCTGGAAGTCTCAGATCAGAGTGCCACACCAGACAGGTTCTGATAAGAACCCTCTCCCTGGTTTGCAGCTAGCTCTCTGGTCCTTCTTATAAGGACACTAATCATGAGGACTCTACCCTCATGACCTCATCTGAACCTACTTATCTCCCAAAGTCCCCATCTCTAATATGATCACACAGAGAAGGGCTGCAACATATGAATTTTGGAGGGATACATGTAGTCCACAGAGCAGGAATCCTTGTCATGTTCTTAGTGGGGAATCTTGCAGTGTTTCACCACTGAGAATGAAGTTAGCTGTGGGTCTTTTACAAATGTCCTTTTTCATGTTGAAAAAGTTATGTATTCCCAGTTTTCTGAGTGTTAGGACTTTTCTGCACCCACTGAATATTCTCTTGCAATCCTTTTTATTTCTGTATGATTGGTGATAATGTCTCTACTTTCTGATTTTAGTTATTTGTGTCTTCTTTTATTCTTTGCCAGTCTAGTAAAAGGTTTATCAATCTTGTTGATCTTTTTCAAAGAAACAACTTGTGGTTTTGTCAGTTCTCACTACTGTTATTCTATTATCTGTTTTATTTATCTCAGCTTTAATCTTTATGATTTCATTCCTTCCGTTAACTTTGAAATTTTAAAAATGTTTTTTTCCTAGTTCCTCAAGGTCTAAAGTTAGGCTATTTAGGTCTTTCTTTCTTCTTTTTTTTAATGTTGGCGTTTACCGCTGTACATTTGAGCACTGCCTTCGCTGCATCCCTTAAATTTTAATCACCCCTACAATTCTTATAAAAGTACCCTGATAACAATTCATGAGTCACCTTTCATATTATGTTGGAAAGGCCATTAGCTGAGGAAAGTGTCAGAAAAACAGACACTCTCCTTAGCTATAGCTAAAGTAAAGTTATAACAATAACAGCTACAGCTGCCCACATGCAGAGAAGGCTGTGTGAGTGTAGAACAACACTCAATGGAGCAAAGAACTTGTTAGAAGAGAAAACAAAGAGACATCTCCATGCAGTGGTCAGAGCGGATTCTCAAGACAACAGTGCACATGGTGTCAAGTGTTCTCAGTAACACTACTTTTCAAAGCTCACAAAAGTAATCTTTCATTTTAAAGCATCCTGTTCAGTAACTGCACTAGGAAACAACGAAGCACTAGTATAGGTGGCACAGTGAATACATAACCAGGCCAAACCTGCAGGTTTGTTTCTGGTTTCAAGTATTTAATGTGTTTGATTTATGTGCTTAAAGATGGTCCAATTAGGGTTATATAATACAAACCGTAAAAGTACTTGTCTGTTTCCAAATAAACTGTTGGCAAAGCTAAACAATGTGTTCTTTTCCCAGAGAGCTTATTCTACATGTAAAAAAAATTATTTCCCTCTCAATGTGTATATGTCCAAGAAGATGTATATTTCCTACTTGGTCAAAATATTAGGGCCAAAGATTACTTTTTTACACTGGAGGGATATAGTCATGTAATAAAAAATGTTTTTAAATGCTCAATACACAAACTCAGTAGACTATCATTAAGACCACAATGTGCGTATCAGCAGCTAGGCTTCAGCTGGACCTCACGTGGGCGGCACAAGATATGACCTCGGTGGCAGAGATACCACTACATCCAGGACCTGACCTGACACAGCCCCGCTGTTCCCAGTTATGTTCACACTTCTGAATTGTAAGTCAGTGCTGCTGGCCATGTCTTGTTCATATGTTTCAGCTGTTCTTGCTTCTTGCTTTGAGCATGAATAACAAATAGAGTCAGTAACTGAAAAACAAACTAGGACTAGAAATAATAGGAAATTTTTATGACCATAAAAACGTCCTTCTCGGGAATAAGAGTACACTTATTGTGATGAGCACTGAGTAATGTAGAGAGTTGTTACATCACTGTACTGTACACCTGAAACTAATATAACATTGTACATTAATTATACTGGAATTTAAAAAATCTCCTTTATACATTTTTTTTAAAGCACTGAATTATTTTGACACAGAAGCATTCACACTCGAAAAGAAATGCAGCTTAATAATCTCTAGTGGTGATTCAGTTCAATTCAGTGATGAACAACAGTGTGTTCAACTGCTGAAGAAACTTAGTATACCAAAGTCTGGGGTAAAAAGATTCCCTTTGCAGCTATTATATAAACTTACTACATATTTACATGTTAGATATTTTCCATTAAAGCCAGTCATTTCTAGGAATATAATGCTTACAGTGCAACTTGAAATGCAACTTGGATGGATTCTGAAAGGACAGAACAGAGGCAATGGCTTTCCTTAAATCCAGATTTGATCATCTCAGGTAAGTCAGAATAAGGCTGTAATATTTGACCATTAAAATTAAAAGCAATGAGGGGCACCTGGGTGGCTCAGTCAGTTAAGTGTGTGCCTTTGGCTCAGGTCATGGTCTCAGGGTCCTGGAATTGAGCCCCAAAGGCAGACTCCCGACTCAGTGGAGAGTCTGCTCGTCCCTCCGCTTCTCCCCCTCCCCTCCACCCCGTCGTGTGCACTCTCTCTCTCAAATAAATAAATAAAATCTTAAAAAAAAAAACTTATTAACTGTATGATTTGGGACAAATCATGTAACCTCTTGATTCCAGTTTCCTTATTTCAGAAGGCTGAAGCAGATCTCCCAGATCCTATGCATAGTCCTGTAGATGGTTCCCACACCCTGCATGTGGGAATTGCTCTTTCTTTCAAAGTAATGAAGGAAAAGCACTGGCCTACACAGTCCCTTCCACATCTGAGCTCCCTTGGTTTCTGGTGTAAAAATGACACCTGAAGCATAACTACACTTGGCTTTAAGGTTGCGATTTGGTGGGATGAGAAAGGACCAACAGACAGGAAGGGTAAAATATGAAAGCCCTATCTGCCCAGGCTTTATTAATGTTGCAATTTAAGGGATGAGAAAGGATCAACAGACAGGAAGGGTAAAATATGAAAGCCCTATCTGCCCAGGCTCACCTACATTACTGTTAAGGCCCTGCCTTCACTCACGTGTGTTGTGGAAAATGTTCTGAGGAACGCATCCCTTTTCTTACACACAATCTAATAGGAAAAATATATTTGAAGGTTATAAAGAGTTGAGAAGAAAATTTTAAAAAGAACTAGCATTTGTGGAATACCTATGCCCTGCCATTCTCTGAGCCAGGTGTTTGATCTAGTTTATCTAATTTCTATCTCCCAGAATTCCATGAGGCACCATTTCAATTTTTTAAATGAGAGAACTGAGGCTCAGAGATGTTAAGCACCCAGCCTGACATTATCTCAGATATAAGTGGCCCAGCTGGAACTTCTCTGGCCTGATTCAAAAGCCTGTGCGCCTTGTTCCCCGCACTGGTTCCAGTTCAAACTGGGTGCCAGAGACATGGTTCAAAGTTCTTAATTAATGATTTACATAGTTTTAACTCCTTAAAATATTATAAAATAGAACTGTTACATATTAAATTTTAACACATTCAAGAAGACCAACATATAAGCCTATTGTACCAGGTCATCCTGGTTAATTTTTTGCAGACTTTGAAATAAAGTTTCTCCTCCATCTTCAGGTACATATTTAAATCTTTGATTTTTTAAATCCAGGTTTCTGTCCATAAAATTAGGCAAGTGCACTACTCTACCCTATGTGCCTGAGTGCAGAGTGTAATAAACAGTTAGACAATCACCATGTTAATTCACAACATGACCCAGGTGATAGGACCTTGTCAGAGAAGCAGCACCCAGCGCACACTTCAACCAAGAAGTGTGTGAGCAACTATAATACTGGTGATTGACCTATGAAGCCAAATTAATTGAAAACATCCTGCCACAGCAAAGCAGGTTTAAAAAACGGTAACACTTGTATCTACTTAGGATTTAGAATTTTTTTTTCTAATTTTATTTATTAGAGAGAGAGAGAACGCACATAAGCAGAAGGAGGGCAGAGGGAGAAGCAGGCCCCTGCTGAGCAGGGAGCCCGATGTGGAGCTTGATCCTAGGACCCTGGGATCATGACCTGAGCCAAAGGCAGACGCTTAAACACTGAGCCACCCACGTGCCCCAGGATTTACAATATTCTTGATATTACATTACCAAAACTATGTAGAGAAACCAAGAGATGTTTAAACCAATGTGAGATTGCAAGGATCATCCATGTTTCAATTTTAATATTTTTCAGCATAGTTCATTTTCCTTACTAACTGAATTTATTAGGAAATGTTATAATTTGAATCAATGAATTTATATTCATTCTGCTTTATTTACTAGGATTGTGCATAAGATTTGATTTGCAAAAAAGTTTCCACTAGGGGGAAAACCCCTGAAAAACAATGTACTAAAGCATGATGCCTACCCAGCTGCTACCACGCAAGTGATCTGATAATAACAGTTCAGATGGTAAAATAACAGTTTCAAGGTAGAGTAATAAGAGAAGACTGCAGCAAAGAGGTTAAGAGAGGCAAAATAATTCACAACTGACTCAATATAAAAATAGCATCTATCATAAAAAAGTAAAGACCATTGTTTTTTGTTTTGCTTTTTAAAGATTTTATTCATTTATTTGACAGAGAGAGAGAGAGAGACAGTGAGCACAAGTAGGCAGAAAGGCAGGCAGGCTCCCTGCTGAGCAGAGAGCCTGACAAGGCAGGGCTCAATTCTAGGACCCTGGGATCATGACCTGAGCCAAGCCGAAGGCAGACGCTTAACCAACTGAGCCACCCAGATGCCCCAAAGACCACTGTTTTATATCGAGTTTGTACCATGATGTATTAAAAAATATTCTGATTAAAGTAAATGAGATCCAAGTTTCATAGCTGTCAGAGGAACACTAATAGTATTGTGAGGTGCTATCAAGAAGTAAGAGATACTTGTTATTGTTTCCTTTTAGAAATTTTAAAAAACTGTTCTATTAACCATATAGAGGAAGCAAATGTTTTGCAATCAAACTCTGAAAAGCAGGTATAGAGAATGGAGGCTCTGAAATCAAAGCCTGCCTATGAATATGCCTCAGATTAAAGCAAAACCTTTATTAGACAAGCTGTGCTGGAGATTTAATGTTTAATAAGTATAGAACCCAAGACCTACAATGATTAGAATTTAATATTTTTTCATCCAAATACAAATTTTTAAGCAGATCAATTTTAAGCACTCCTCTTTTTCATGTCCACCCTTTTCCCAAAAGCTAACTTAAAAGCATTTTAGGAGGCAAAGGTACTATTTAACTTAATAAAAACTGTGCCATATGATCAGATAACCATTCATTTGCCTATGATCATGATTCTCTCAGTACTAATGAATGTCCGTGAAGCCATTAAAAAAACAGGAATGGAAATTAAACTTTAAAGTTTAAAATATTCATAAACTCAGTGTGTTTCCTTGTTTTTCTGCTACGGAAAAGGAAAAGCAAAATGCATTAGATCTTATTTCTTAGCTGAACATGCTAATAATGTCTCTAATGAAATACTTCCATCTTGTGGACTTCCCGGGTATTGCTAACAAAAGCCGCTTGTAGCTTGGCTTTACAACAGCATCTCCCCTTACCACAGTGTTTCAATTATTTGGCATTTTTGTTGTTTATTCTCACATTTCAAGGAGTCTTAAGAATATTTTGATTTGAAATTCTGAAATCATAAACCTCTGCTGAAGAAAATAATTTCAGGTAAAAACCTGATCTCTGAAAGTCTCTCTCTCTATAGAATCTACATATAGAGAGAACATATATGTGTGTGTGTATATGTCTATATATATATATATATAGACGCTTTCTCCATATATAGACTCTAAATATATATAAATATAGGTTGGTGGCAAATTTGAATTTTTCAATAATCAGAGTTGGGTTTTTTTTAATGTAAACGTGCAAAATACTCTTACTGTATTATAAAACTATACTTTCACAGGTAATATTTTTTGTTTCACATATTAAAACATATACTTTAGAGAAATTAATTTTTCTATTTCTGTGTTTTCAAATAACCTTAGCTAATACATTTCAATTTTTCATGTTGGAGTTAGAAACACACAACTTTGGAATATTTAAAATTCTTTCTTTATTCTATATTACCATAAAATTACTGAACATGGCATCATGAGTTTAAATGAGAAAATAATTTAAAAATCAATTTTATCCTATTTAAAGCAAATAAAAGTTATTGAAAAGCTACCTAAAAAAAATTATAGCCACTTAGTGCATGTAAAAATGGTATAAAATTAAACAGACGTACCAGCTGTTTAAGTGCCAAATATCACAACTGATTTTTTTAAGCATTCCCTACAAAACCTACTGCAGTTAGTAGACACAATAAGAACTGAATAAAGCATTTATTTGAGGTTTTACATAACTTGGTAAGAAGTTTGCATTTTTTTAATAGAGAAGATATTCAATTCTCTGGAAAAAATTCTATCTGCCCATTGATACATAATAACATTCCCTTTGACTATAATAAATAATTCTAAATATTTGCAAAATGAATAAAATATACCTGGAAATAATTAATTAGTATAGTTTTGTATTTCTAATGTCTCAGACCTACTGCCTCATTGTGTAGTGACAGACCATCACCTGGCTTCCAGAAATAGGTCTGGGGAAGGTCCAACAGTCATAGTTGTGTGATCTTAGGTAACTGCCACTCTTTGCCTCCCAGAGTTAGTATTAAATAAAATTATCTATGTAAAGTGCTTAATCCAATGTGTGACATATATTGAGGGCTTGAGTAATATTAACTAGTACTTTTATTAGCATGTACCCAGGACATAACAGATTCTGTAAATATTTGCTTAATGAATGAACCCAATGAAAATGTTTAGCATGACAAAAATGGAGTCCAGCTAATTCATAAAGCCTTTTTTTTTTTTAAAGATTTTTTATTTATTTATTTGACAGAGATAGAGACAGCCATCGAGAGAGGGAACACAAGCAGGGGGAGTGGGAGAGGAAGAAGCAGGCTCATAGTGGAGGAGCCTGACGTGGGGCTCGATCCCGTAACGCCGGGATCACGCCCTGAGCCGAAGGCAGACGCTTAACCGCTGTGCCACTCAGGCGCCCCTGCCACCCAGGCGCCCCTCATAAAGCCTTTTTAAACAATACTAACATCAGCCTGTAAGTAGGACCTGAAGTGGGAAGGACCTGTCTAAAAATGTGCCAATATGAAGCAATTCCAAACCATGGCATTCATAAAAGGATTATAAATGCAAGAAAACTTAATTAGAAAGTTAGAAATGTAGCTGAACTCAGAGTTCAGGGAAATGTCTATGAAAACATTGCTTTGATTTTAGTATCACCCAACAAATGGTGGAAACTAGTAGGTGTTAACTGAAATATGTAATCACCATTCAATTGTGTGTGTTGAGAACTTACTAAGCGCCTGACCCAGGGCTACACTGGTATAATAACAAGGAAACATTTTACTCACATTTAGAACCAAAGAACAGGTGTCTGTATGAATAGTATTCTCAAGATAAAATGTGGCTTCTCATTCACCACCTCCCCCCAATCCATGCTTTCCTCAATCCAAATGTCATCATCGTATTTCTTTACTGTTTCAGAAATAATCACCACGGCCTACTCTATACCAAAAATGTCTAGAAGCGAGGAATTCAGCAAGGTTTAAGGAAGTTACAGTCCACAGAGTTAATAGTCTAGTTCAGGAAACAAATATTAAAGAAAGAGCAATGCAAATATTTAAAGAACGGTAATTATGATAAGCACTATGAAGGAAAATACCAGTATCTAATGAACATATCTAGTAAAATCTTGGAGAATGGGGGGGTATGCCTGGTCACAAAAGCTTCTTTAAAAAAAAAAAAAAAAGGCAAGGAGAAGGCATGAGAATGGGCTGGAGACCAGGGCTAGTAGCACTTTTTGGAACTCTAGATAAACCTAATTCCTATATATCAAATTTTGACCAATTATTTCTCTTTATCCTTAGAACCCAAGTTGACACGCAATGACTATCATTTCCATCTTATAGTACTCATAAATCAAATTCAATATTACTCTACAAGGAATCCATTAGTTACTCTCTACACCTACCAGTCAATGCAACGGAAACCACCTTTCATTCACTCTCAACTGGGGCTTTAAATGTGGGGACTAGCGGACAAGCCATGCAGCTGGCAAGTCTAAGGGAAAGAAGGCAACTTAAAAAATGACTGAAAAAGTAGGCTTCTAAATCCAACATTTTACTAGAAAATAAAGAATAAAATGATCTTAAAAAACAAGAAACTATTACAACAGGAAAGACATACAGGGAAATTAGTCATATAAATTATTAGATGTTTAGAATAACTAGTTTTCTTCAGTACATTGCAACAAGACTATAGAGGCTATTGTTCATTTCTTAGCTTTTTCACATGTATCTCTATGGGCCATTCTCTACCATTCATTTCATCTTTACTGTGAGATCCCCAGCTACTTTCTGCACCACTTTTCATTTACCCTGATTTTCCCACCAAGATTCACTCCTATTCCCTTACCAGCACAGGATTCTCAAAATATGCTCCCTTATGTCAACAGAATTCCCTAACTCAGGCCAAGTTACACTTATGCAACCAAATACTAGGCACCTTAGAGCATACAGGGTATGGATACAATTTTTTCAAGACCCTGCAACAGACCTCTTTTTTACTCAGGATAAAAAGCCAAAACCTTCACAATGATCCTCCATGTCCCATCCTCCCTGACCTCACCTACCTCCTCCCCCTTAATGAGTCCTCTCTAGCCACATCAAGTCCCTTGTTGTTGCTATTACTGGTACATTCCAGGTACTCTCTGGTCTTAGGACCTTTGTCCGTACTGTTCCCTCTGCCTAGAAATGCTTTCCCTAGATATCTGCTTGGCTAGTTCTCTCACTTTCTTCAAGTCTTTGCTCTACTTGTCCCTTCTCAACAAGAACTACCCTAAAAGAACTACCCTAAATATAGTATTTACATTATATATATTAAGGGAAAGTGTTTTGGGGAAAAAGATGGAAACAATAATTATATACAAGACAGTAATTTAATAAATATTGAATGGTGATAACACCAACACATACAGAGAAGTCACATCATATCAGAAAGATAAAAATTTCATTAAGATTCTTTTTTTTTTTTTTAAAGATTTTTTATTTATTTATTTGACAGAGATAGAGACAGCTAGCGAGAGAGGGAATACAAGCAGGGGGAGTGGGAGAGGAAGAAGCAGGCTCATAGAGGAGGAGCCTGACGTGGGGCTCGAACCCGGAACGCCGGGATCACGCCCTGAGCCGAAGGCAGACGCTTTAACCGCTGTGCCACCCAGGCGCCCCTAAATTTCATTAAGATTCTAAACTACGTATAAAAAGCACCAAAACAACATGCATGAAACAGTGTTTGGCATAAGTATTTCTAGTGTCTCAAAATCTAAATTAGGTGAAATATCCTTAGTACAAACGATATACTTTGTACTACAAAGGAGATGAGACATCTTCACAAATCTAAACTAGCTAGTATCCAGCTTTTCATGCTATTGAAATTCATGACTTAAATCCACATGCAACAGAAATAAACCTGTTTATAATCTGGGTCACATGATGGGGGGAGGGGCAACAAATAATCGCCCAGAATATGAAGGAAAAAGGAAGGAGGTCAATGAGAGCTAAGGGAGGCATGAGATAACTAGAAATGAGCAAATTAAACTTAGGAAAATTTTGGCTAAATATCAAGTAAGAACATCATAAGACATGAGGTTTTATTATGAAAAATGTCAAGTACAGAAATACCACTACTTGAAAAATTTGAAGATACTGAATTGAGCATAAATGTTACAAGTTAGATGTCTATAGTGCCTATTCAGCAAACAGCTATTTCGGTGAAGTGGAACATGGTTACCATTCTAAGGCCCTCTCAAAACTTACTCAATTGTTTTAAATAATCAAAATAAAGTATGGCATTATCCTTATCACAAAACTATTCTGACCATATCATTCTGATTAAATGACTGCTTGAGTAGTGTCAAAACAGAAATTTAAAACATCATCTTCATGAAAACTCCTTAAATTCATCTTTTAGAAACCTCTATCGTTGCTTAAAATGCTTACAGAAAAATACCAGAAATAAAGTTTTATACTAAAATATTTAAATGGTTGTCTAAAACGTTGTAATAAAAAGTAGACAGAAAATCTTTATCTATAGTTTTTATTTTACTCCCTTTCTTCTTACTAAATGTATGTTAACAAAAAAAACCCCTCAAATGATCTAGACAAAAGCTTTTAGCTCAACACATAATTGCAAGAAAATTACAATAATTGTACCAATTAAAATAATCTTGAATGAACAGTATGTCATCTTAATGTTCCAATGGTTTATAGAGGGATCTACTTAATTAGCTGAAATTGCTTTCCAGTGTTAGTATCAAATGTCATTTGTTAAAAGTTGAACAATTTAGAAAATAATTTAACAAAGCAATTTTACCAAACACCAAGAACCAACATTTTCTTTTTCAGCTGAATAAAGCAAGCAGATGTGTCATCAAGTTGCTATAAAAATAAATGAGGCTTTTTATGGATTAAAAAATAAATTTTACTACTAGCGTTAAAAATACTATTTTCTGATTGTTTTTATCAAATCAGATTTCTTTAATAAAATAAATGAATATCAATTATATACTGCTGCTTTTGTCTGCTGTAAATAAAACTTTTTATTATTCAAATGACAAGCAAAGGAATCAAAGAACTCAACTGTGGTTAACTAGAAATCGTCATCTAAATTATTCTAACATATTCCAATATATGTTCTTTCAATATGCTGATCAAATTGCCTTCCAATAGTTTTTCATTCCAAAGCATCTTAAATCCAATTATTAAGTCAATTTCTTAATGAATACTTGAAGAATCCTATTATATTGTCTTTTTCTCTCTTCCTTAGACTAGCTATAAAATATTCTTTGTAAGTATTTGTAGGCATATAAATCACACTTTTTTCTCAAAAACAACAACAACAACAACAACAAAACAATCTACAGGCACCTGGGTGGCTCAAAGTGTCTGCATTCAGCTCATGTCATGATCCTGGAGTCCTGGGATCAAGGCCCACATCGGGCTCCCTGCTCAGCGGGGAGTCTGCTTCTCCCTCTGCCCTTTACCCTACTCATGCTCTTGCTCTCTCAAATAAATAAATAAATAAAATCTTTAAAAAAAATCTAAAAATCCCCGTGATTCCAAGCCATTAATGGATGGCAGGCCCAGCAAGTGCTGACGTCTAAAATAATGGATTAATTTAATGGCAAAACAAAGTTCTGATTATCTCATTATATCTCCGATATAGAATATTCTATATTTACTTGAACAAAATAAAATATTCCCCCTACAAAACTTCACTCCAAGTTATTTTTATTAATATGATGAAAAATACTCTATCAATAACATTTATTTGGCAAATGTTCTATTTCATAAATGAGGTGAAAAAATTACCACTGTCTTTAAGCTTAGATGATATATTCTGTTTTGTAAGATAATTTTGATTCATTAAAAATGCAAAATTTTGAACATTTCCTTGAATATTAGGAAGTCATACAGTTTGACAGTCAAGCAATTTTCTATCAGCAAAGAATAGTAGTTTCAGCCTGAGAAGTGTTTACCATCCAGAAAGCAGTGTTTCAGCCCAATGCTGATGAAACTTGTTTTTCATCATCAAAAAAACACACTTTTACTTTCCTCTGATTATTTCAAGTGTGTATGTTTTACCTTCAGTCTGAATGTAAGTTCCTCAACACTCTAGTGTTCATGGACAAAAGATATGTTGTATGAAAGTTACCCTCTAATGCAACTGAGACAGAACCTTAACTGCAGATGAACTGAATAAAGGGCACATAGGGTTCTCTGTAATGTTCTTATTCTTGCAAATTTTGTAAGTTTGAAATTATTTTCAAATGGAAAACAATTTTAATTAAAAAACATGTAAGTCCCTCAAGGGCATAATATACTTGTTATATTTGTCCCTCTATCACCCTACCTCCTGGGCCAGCCCTGCAACACTGGAAAGCATAAAGGACAACCATATAACCCTGGGCCCAGGGTAAAAACTCACACTAAACACACATTGAGTGAAGAAAATTGACTAGAATGGATAAACAAAAATCAAGGGAAGCCATGGGTCTCTATCCCCTACTCATCTTGGTTTCTTCAAGAAAAGAAGAGGCAAGATTTTAGGAAAACATGCTATGTTCAAATGATAGTATCTAAAATGAGATCAAATTACCCCTCAACCTTTTGTATCTTTCGTCTTCCTGCCACTATCCCAGCAAAGATTAAACAGAAAACTCCAAAACTAGTACTTTCTAATTTAAAGTAATTTAAAGTTTTAAATTTTAAATTTCTAATTTAAAGTTTTAAATTTTAAATTTCTAATTTAAAGTTGGGTACAACAGTAAGTTAAAAGCTCTATTTCACACAAACATGCTCAGCATCTTCTATCTAGTTTAACAACATGCAGGAGTAAGAAATTCTCTGCAAATAAATGGGACACTGTGATTTTTTTAAAATCTATGTGATTACACCTGAATAATTTACTAACCCAAGAGTTGCAGATTCTAATCATACCTGACCTCCTTGATGGACTGTCCATTTTATTTCCTTCCTGTAGGATCTGAAGTGGCTAACTTGACTTCCTGGCAATTTGTAGATTTCAGTTAACACACTAATGAGTGCTGCCCCTTCTGCATCCATTTGCTTCATACTTTTTAGAGGTACTGATACTGACATCAGAATCAACCAATCAACCAATCAACTGTGGTTTGTGACTCACTCTGCCACCATGAAACCAAACCCTGTTTTTTTTTTTAAGCTTTCAATAAAGCTATGTGTATATATACATAATGATTCTCAACTACATGTAGCACATGTGTAAAGGTTAGTAAAATCATGAGTTTACTAAGAAGTACAGTTCTTGGATGCACTTAGTTTAACTATGTCCTTAAGTAAAATGTGAGCAAAGCAACAAATAATTATTATTCAATATCTTTACCTTCTTTCTCCCAAGGGAAAAATACTAGTTCCCCAAAAATCTATTTATTTATTCATTTACTCTACCCTATAATACGATCAAAATGATTTCAAAGGTATAACTGCAATCCTATTACCAACAACAAGCTCAAGATTTCTTTGCAGTTAATTTCGTCCTCAGGATATATTCTACTAAGAATAAAGAGTCGGAGTACTAAGCTCAAAGTTGATTGAATTAATTATTTTCTCTATGTGGTTATGTTATCAATTTCATTTACAGTTAGGATCATTTTTTTCTGTTTGTATTCAGTAACAGAATTTGCTTTTTTCCATCCTCTTTATGTTGGACTATGACTGCGCGTCCAACCACATGAACACGTGCACAGATGCCTCATCTCCCATCTCTGCATCCACGACAGGCAAGCATTCTCACCAGGTTCTGGTTTACCCTTCCTAGAAGTTTGTTTTCTATTTTTACAAAAAAAGAATACCTATCTATTTTATAAGTGTTCTTATTCCTCCTTCTTTCTTATATAAACACTATGATGTTGTACACTTGTTCACACTTTGCTATTTCCACTTAATATATCCTGGAAATTCCTCCGTATCAATCAGAGTTTTTCTCATTCTTTTCTATAGTTACAAAATATTAGGGTAGATATGCTGAAGTTTATTTAACCAATGTTCCTATATATGTACGCTTAAGTTGCATGGTTTAGTATTTGTGGAGGTGTATATTCAGAGCAAATTTCTGCAAGCGGGATCGCTGGATTGAAAGTAAACAGACATGTGCTTGTTCACTACTGTATCTCCAGCATCCACCAGCACGACACACAAATAGTAAACACATAATACATTTTTGTTGGATTGAACTAAAATATGAATTTTTTTGAGGACTTTAAAAACCTTTTATTCATTTTCATAACTCTCCTGCTTCTGTCTCCTGGGGACTCAGACTTTCACCACTTCCCACCTTCTTCAAAGAACAGGTAGAGGGCCCAGCACCTGGGGCTTCAAGCACAAAGCCCTTGAAATAAAAAAAGTTGATCAGTGTCTCTGTAATCCTGAGACAGGGTGTACTTCTAAGCAATATTCTCAACTAAAGGAAGGTAAAGAGTCTGACCTCAGTCCTCTTCTGTACCAAAACCACAGACTGACATGGACTATATTTACTCTGTTAAAGGTCAAGGGGTGGGGAGAGGGAAGGAAAACTGAAAAACATAATAACTAATAGGTTATTTTAAATAGGGAAAGCTGATGTTTTTACAAAGGCAAAGAAAAATTGTAGAAAAAAATAATATAGCAATGCCTGCTTAATAGGTTAGTTGCATTAGAGTAAATAAGACAATTTATATTAAACAGCTTATATCTTAAATAGAGTATTATTATCTCATAATATTCCAGAAAGAAATGGAGAAAATAGAAATGTAAAAACTTCAGACACTTCATTTTCATCATAAACTTTCAGTGTCTTAAGTATTGCGGACAAGGCTACAGCTTAAGAAATTTAGATGACACTATGGCGCTGTGAGAGGCCGCACCCTCTGCACGTGAACTCTGGAGCCAGGGACGCAGCTCCACCACTTAGCGGCTGTGAGACATTCAGGAAGTGACTCACCTTCTCTGGGCTTCGATTTTCTCATGTGTAAAATAAGAATAATAACACTTACTGCTTCATAGATTGTGAGAATAAAAGGTGTTTAAAACAAAGTGTTACAGTGACAGGTACTTAAGTAGTTTATGGATTCTGAGAGACCTGGATGGAAAGAGCTCTACTACTTAAGAGCTAAGTGACTTTGGGAAGTGACCTAAACTTTCTGAACCACAATCTTCCTTGTTAATAACATGGAACTGTTCTAATCGCCGAGCTTTCTAAGGCTTCAAGAGAACTAAGGCACCTGGCAGAGAACCTGGTGCTTAGGAAAGAAAGGCTAGAGATACACATGCCAAAAGGAGAAAACACTAATGGTGAGCAATCCCTCCTCCTTAAATGAGGACCCCTGTGAGACTAGCCGCTCTCCCGTTGCCACGATTTCAATTTTCCTGAAGCCAAATGTATTACTCTAGGAACAATACTAATTCAGACACACTCTAAGAATCCCATTTATAGTTCCTAAATGAAGGCTTAGTCTTTTCTCAGACACATTTTTATTTACACACAAATAATAATTTCTCAAGGATAAGTAAAAATGCCAAAGGACTACGTGTCCATGCTAATTAGCACTTTGTGTAAAAACCACACCATGTGAAAAATAAATCTCATATTGGTATGAATTATAATTCAGAAGTTAAAACATTTAAAAAGTTAAATTTTAACTGTTTAGTAATAACTGTGCTCATCTAGCAAACATTCATAACTATACAATACATGTATTATGATGTAAAACTTATTCATGAAATAAAACAATATTTTCTACACAACCAAGAGAAAAACCAATTGTGTATTTTATAAGAAAAAGATAATTTCTAAAATATCAAAGAGCAGATGCAAGTCAGTGCCACTTCTCTACAGCATGTGCTAATTACGTATCACCGCCATCCACTGGAGCACCTATTTGATACAGCCCACAGTTTAAACAACTTTAGTATAAATTAAACAGCAAAACCAAGAAGAGTTCATATCTGTAGACTATTACTATGCCATTCTCTATAATTCTAAAGCTAGTTATTTACCTACCTAAATAAGATACATACATGAAAAATGGGGAGGGACACCAAGGTGGTCCAGTTGGTTAAGCAACCGACTCTTGATTTCAGCTCAGGTCATGATCTCAGGGTCATGAGATCGAGTCCCACATTGGGCTCCGTGCTCAGCATGGAGTCTGCTTGAGATTCCTCTCCCTCTCCCCTCCCCCACTCTCCCTTTCTCTCTCTCTCTAAAGTAAATAAAATCATTAAAAAATATGGGGATTGAAAAATAAGGAAAACTGTATGCTGACAGTACTTTAAGAAAAAATTTTTGTAATCTTAGAAGTTTCAATATATGAACTCTACACTAAATGCTTTGTTAGAGTTAGCATTTCATTTATATGTAAAAATAATTGTTTCAGTTATACCAAGTTTTATAAAATTGTATAATTTCTTGGTACTATCTTTTTTCTATGAGATAGTTTATTTAGAGCAGCACTGAACACTTCAAAGGTATTAAGTATTCTGGCAAACAAAAAGGATTATAATTTCATTTGTGAATTTGATAAAAAAATTGTCAACTCTTAAAACTTTATATACTTGGGGCGCCTGGGTGGCACAGAGGTTAAGCATCTGCCTTCGGCTCAGGGCGTGATCCCGGCGTTATGGCATCAAGCCCCACGTCAGGCTCTTCCGCTATGAGCCTGCTTCTTCCTCTCCCACTCCCCCTGCTTGTGTTCCCTCTCTCGCTGGCTGTCTCTATCTCTGTCGAATAAATAAAATCTTTAAAAAAAAAAAAAAACTTTATATACTTGACATTTCACTGAACCTTAACTGCATGTCTTTCAAGAAAAAAATCTAATGAATTTCTTATCAGAAGAAAAATTTTAAAAGTACTTCAAATGACTGACCTTAAAGGAACAATAAATTCCTTTACTGTTTAATGCAAAGAATGTTTTCCAGCTTATATTGTTCCAAAAACCCTCCAGATACAAAACTGAAAATATCTGCACTAATGATTTATAAAATTTAACCTCCTTAATATTCAATGAAGACACTTAGAATAAAAAAATAAAACGGAAAAAGTAATAACATTTCAAGATTTGCCTTTTGCATGTATAAATACACAAAACTAATCGGGCTATTAATTAAACTTTTTTTTTTTTTTTTACCATGTAAGTTACCCTGAAAAGGGAAGACTATATCCAACTAAAGCTGTAAATTTTACATGAGATATTTACCTGTGCTCATACAACTCCAAAATTATAATGGAATTAATAAGAATGGTTAGCTGAATCCAGAAGTATACATTTTATGCATATTCTTTTGTATTCATTTTGCTTTATCTGCATTAACTTTTTTCTGAAAAGTCAACTCAATCTAAGATAAAAGTTAAATATCAAGAGGTCAAAGTACCTTTCATAGATGGTTTTTAATGTCATTTGATCTGGAATACCTTCAGTCTCTTCCAAATATAATATGAGCCATGAAGTTCGGTACGGCCACTGCTCAGTAAGGTTGATCCAGCTAGCAAGCCTGTCCCAATTGAAACTAATCTGATTGGCTCTCAGTAATCGTCCTTTAAAAAATATAAAAATATTCTAAAATTAATAGATGTGTAATATTATACTAAGCAAAACATTCAGCATATTGACAAATAATTTAAATATTTAACAGCTGCAACTTAATTTACACTACAAATTCAAACCTACTATTTATATGGCTTCTATAATCCAAAGAGCTGTACTGGAAAAATTCTAGGGATTAAACACAATTCTGTTTAATTCTAAAGTAATATTTTGTGTCATTTGCCACCAGTGTTATACACTGCTTTGACCATGTACATGCAGGCAAAAATCTTTCTGACCTACGTGTCAGACAGTCTCAACACTGCCCACAATCAGACAGCAGAACATCAATGCACCCATGATGGACCCCATCCTTTAAAGTACTATCTAAGTCGGTAAGTAAATGATATAGTGCATTAGAAGGTGATTAGTTCTATGGAGTAAATTAATAAAGCAAGGAGTGTCAAAGAAGGAAGTGTAATTTAATTTTATATAAGACAACAAAGGAAGGTCCCATTGAAAATCTGACATTTAAGCAAAGACTAAAAAGGAGATGAGAAAGCCCATTATGCATCTCTTCAAAGAAAGATCATTACAGGCAGAAGCAGAAGCCCTTGGGCAGTAAGGGATGGAAGAGGAGAGTAGTAGAAGATGAGGTCAGAGATAGGGAGAGAAGTAAAGAGAGAGACATCAAAAAGGGCCTTTTAAGAAACTCTAAGAATTTCAGATTTTTATCTTCAGCAAAATGGGAACATAATAGAGTTCTGAGCAGAGAAATAACATGATTGGCTTCTATATTAAAAGGTCACTGTAGCTGCCACATGGAGAATAGACCATAGAGGAAAAAGTTGGAGCAGAGAGATGTCAGGCTACTGCTATAATTAATACAGATGAGACAAAATGATGCAAAGGATAAGGGTAGTATGTTACAAATCATGAAAAGTGGTCAGATTCAGGATATAGTCTGAAAACAGAACTAAAGAATGTACTACAGATGGGAGGCGGTATATGAAAAAAAGATATCAAGGGTTTTTTGCCCAAGGAACTGGAAAAAGAGTTGGATTAACTGAAATAGGAGACCATGAGTGGATTAAGTTTGGGACAGAGGATCACAAGTTCAGTTTTGGACCTGGTATGTATCAAACATCTATTAGACCCCACGAGATATCAAGTAGGCAACTGGAAAGCAACAAAGCTGAAGATATTCATCTGAGAATCTTTTGCATGTAGATGGTATGTAACCCTTTGGGACTAAATGAGATCACCAAAGAGGCTGGTTCAGATCGAAAAGGAAGGAAACAATGACTGCACCAGGGGCATTCCAACACTAAATGGTAAGGGTAGATGAGGTTTTTGTGGTACTTGATTGTTACATGACTTTATATCTTTCTGTCTTTACCAACAGGACAAGAACTTTATCTTGTTTACTGCTTATCTCCACAATACCCAGACTGATATCTGGCATATCTAGACACCACCATATATTTGTCAAATACGTACAAAGATATTGGTAATATGCTAGAACATTTTCATTGTAGAACATAATCAATTTAATAAAGTTTGACACCTTAGAAGGATTTAATTACCAAAAATATTGTACATATATTAGATACAACCTCACTTGCAATTTAGTTCATAGCATGCACCCCAACCTTAGTCTAAAAGCAAATTCTAGTGTAACTATCGTAACAGTGTTAACACTAGTCAATACTACAAAGTACCATTCAATATCATGCAAACAAACATACTTACACACATTATATTTATACATAAGCATTAACATGGTGAAGAGCAGAATTCTATGCATGGAATTCAGTCACGGGGCAATAATCTTCGATTTTATTGTCAATATTTTTATTTAAAATATCATTTGAAAACTAAAACAATAGCAGCATATAAAATCTGAATTTCAACTTTTTTTAAAAGATCTTTTTAATTTATTTGAGAGCGAGAGAGAGAGAGTGTGAGTAAGAGGGCAAGAGCGGGGAAGGGAGCTGCAGACTCCCTGCCAAGCAGGAAGCCTGACTTGGGGCTCGATCCCAGGACGCTGGGATCGTGACCTGAGCCGAAGGCAGACACCTAACTGACTGACCCACCCAGGTACCCCTGAATTTCAACATTTTAAATTATAAGTTAGTTAAGACATCCATGTTCATGGATTGGAAGACTCAATATTGACATTTAAGTCATCTTAAGATTCAATGAAATCTCTGTCAAAATTCCCAATGACAAGTTTTGCAGAAACAGAAAAACCCATCCTAAAATTCATATGGAATCTCATGTGACACTGAATATCCAAAGCAATCCTGAAAAAGAAGAACAAAACCGGAAGACTCACACTTCCTTATTTCAAAACTGACTACAAAGCTACAGAAATCAAAACAGTACAGACTGGCATAAACACAGGCATATAGATCAACAGAATAGCATTGAGAGCCCAGAAATAAATCCTCAGTATATGGTCAAATGATTTTTGACAAGGGTGCCAAGACCATTAGATGGGGAAAGGACAGTCTTTTCAATAAATGGTGCTGGGGAAACTAGAGATCCACTTGCTAAAGAATGACGTTGAATCCCTACCTAACACCATATATAAAAATTAACTCAAAATGGATCAAGTTACCTAAATGTAACTTAAAATAATAAAACATTTAGAAGAAAACATAGGACAAAAACTTCTCAGCATTGGATTTGGCAGTACTTTCTTCCATAAGACACCAAAGGCACACAAACAACAACAAAAAACAAACTGAACTTCATGAAAATTTTAAAATTTTGTACACCAAAAGGCACTATCCATAAAGTAAAAATGCAACCCACAGAATGGGAGAAAATATTTGCAAATCATGTATCCGATAAGGGATTAATATCTACAGTATACAGAGAACTTCTAAAACTCAACAATAAAAAATCCAAACAACCCAATCCAAAAATGAACAAAGGACTTGAATAAATATTTCTCCAGAGAAGATACAGGAATGCCTAATAAGCATATGAAAAGATGTTCAACATCACTAACCATTAGGGAAATGCAAAGCCAATCTACAATAAGATACTACCTCTCACCTACTAGGATGGCTACTATCAAAAAAATAGTAAGGAACAAGTTTTGGCAAGGATGTAGAGAAATTGGAACCTTTGTGCATTGTTGGTGGGAAGGTAAAATGGTGCAGCCATGGAAAACAGAATCAAGGTTTCTCAAAAAATTAAAAATAGAAATACCATGTGACCCAGCAATTCCATTTCTGAGTATATATCCAAAAGAACTGAAAGCATGGTCTTAGAAAATATTAAGATATACTCGTGTTCATAGCAGCATTATTCACAATAGCTAAAACATGGAAGCAACCCACATGTCCGTCAACAGATGAATGGGTAAGCCAAAATGTGGTATAGACATACAATGGACTACTATTCACTCTTTAAAAGGAAGGACAGTCTACATGCTATAAATGGTGAACCTTGAAAGACATTATGTTAAGTGAAATAAGCCAGTCACAAAAAGATAAATACAATATGACTCCACTTATATGAGGTACTTAGCGTAGTAATATTCTATAGAGACAGAAAGTAGAAAAGTGGTTGCAAAGTGCTGAGGGAGGGAAGAAGGGGGAGTTATTAATAACAAGTACAGTTTCAGTTTTACAAGATGAAAAGAATTATGGGGATGGATGGTGGTGGTGGCTGCACAACAGTGTGAATGCATTTAATACCGCCAAACTGTACCCTTAAATATGGTTAAGATAGTATATTTTGTTATGTGTATTTATTTAAGCCAACACAAAAGAAAAAAATCTATTTGAAAACTAAAACAGAATAGCAGTGTACAAAATCTGAATGCCAACATCTTAAATTATAAGTTAACTATACTCACACAAATTAGCATAAAATTATCTTTATATAAAGAGAAAAATTAAAAGATTTTTTAAATCATCACGTTTTAAAAATAACAGTGTATAACTGATGGTTGATTTTCATTGTCAAAACTAATATAGATTTTATTAGATACACTTAATGCAAATAAAAGTGGTGTAAAGCAGTATAAACATTTGAACACAGTACATCCTTTTGTTTCTGAAAGTGAATTGCTTTGCTAATGTGTTCAAGTTTATTATCTACCATAAGATAGTAAGAAACAAAAATTACCTGTCACAGAAACAATATTAAGTAATCTTCTCATGGTCTGAGGACTTATGTCACTGAACCAGTCCTCGGTAACCAGCAGTTTTGTAAGATCAAAGGACATCTGCCGAGTAATGGTCCGCTGCATCTGCCTTCTTCGGTACGTATCCTGAAGGAGTTTAAGAACAATGAGCATGAACCAATACTCCAAGTCTGAGAACTTAAGGCTTTTTTAGAAGTTAATATATGTTTATGACGACAACAAAAATAATCCAAAATTTTAGTCAAACAGGAAGACTATATAATAATAGGCATGATTATTATTATTCCCTGAGGCAGAATCTTTACAGAACAGTTATAAAGTAATATTAGCGGCAACTGCATCAAATGGTGTGGTTTAACTTCAAATGTACTTTGATTTATAGTTGCACAGTTAGAGAAAGCTAAATGCCTTGAAGACTATAAATGAGCAGGATTATGGAAATAGAATTAAAGTCAAACTCTTACAGGAGTTCCATTTTCATAAGGACCCTGAAATAATAAAGCAAATAAACTCTTGTCTAGTTTGAAGGATTCAGCATTTTGATGTTTATTTTTAAATGTGTGACAACTACCCTTACATATGTGTAAGAACTAAAGGTACTCTAGTGGGCAGAGCGGGGTAGAGAATCCCTTCTAATCGGAGGAAGGACAAGCACAATGAAGGCGAGTTCTCATCTGAAGTCGTGGTGGATGGAAGCACAAGGAGCCCAAAAGGCCAGACTACCAAGAGGCAAATTCGAAATGTGAAATTATACCTTCCTCCTAATTTAGTACTATCTATTGTCACTCATATTAATTTCAAAACAACAAAACATCACTGAAGACACATCATATAAAATGTCCCAAATGAAATGGCAGCAAACTAGGAAAAAGAAAACAGTGCCGATGCTAGCCCAAGTTAAGTGGCACTATGATCGTAACTTACCTGCAAGTGGACATCTTCCTGTCTTGTAATACTCCCTTGATCTATATACAAAAGACGGTTCTACGAGTGGGGTAGGACAGGGAAAACATGAGTGTTCGAGGAGAAACCCGAGGTGACTGGGCAGGACACAAAATCACTATGTGGGTGTAAAAGAAAGGGTCACACCTCACAGATATCAGGGAAGGAGGAAGGCCAGAGGAAGAGCATGGCACTCTTCTCACACCACGAGCCTCTTTCCTCCATACGTGTCTGGTGGCAACAGACACCTGGAACGGTACAACCTGACCTGGAATGAATACAGGGGTTCTCAACCCTGGATGACATCACCTGGAGAGCTTTAAAATCTCACTCCCAGAGATTCTGATTCAGCTGCTCTGAGGAAGGGCACCTGGGAACAGGTTAGGAGAGGATGGGGACTACCACACAACTCACAGCTGTTATGGGCTCTAGGCTCACATATTTCCTAAAAAGCCACCTGAAGCCAAAAGGAAATTCAATAATAAAATATATTTGATGAGCTTAATGCAATATTTACAGTAGCACATACTGAAGTAGCATCACATTAGCTTTATTCGAACAACAGCAATACAACACATGGCTCAAAACAAGTGGCATCTTACCCGTCTGTTAAGGGCTGTTTTGCTACCGAGCTTAGTCATCTCTCCAAGGCTGTTTTGTGAAACTCTTCTGTCGGGATCTTCCTGTATCCCTTAAAGAATTTGTCAAGAAAGCACCACTGTATTAAAATTCTGTGGTATATGATATTTAAAGAGAAGTGAAATCCCAACAGTATTTTTCAAGGTAAAAGGTGAGTTACCATAAAACACCATTAACTACTTCAAACCGAGGTACCTGAAGAACTGGATCTTTACCTGCAGTATCTGTGCACGGAATGTCCCCATTTGTTGTTGAAGTCACAAGAAATTTTCTTGCATTGCTTAGTCCACGACTATTAAGAAAAACGGGTAAATGAACTATATTGCGCATATAGTCGTGTCCATTTATATTTGAGTCACGAAGCACACTGTTGAGGTTCTGGTTAATTGCCTTTATAATAATATGTGGATCACTTGCAAAAATGGCAATGAATGGGCCTTTTGAAAACAGAACTCGGACCTGTGGTAGAAAAAACGTGTACTAATGATATAAATTTCAAATTATCCAAAGCAACAAAAAGTCTCTTCCAAATCTGTATTATCTTTTGGTGACTATATTTTTTAAATACTATTTTTTAAAAATATTATTTCATATGAAAACAAATTTCATTAAAGTCTCAATCTGGTTTTTCACCATCTGACAGTGATAAAACTTCCAAAGAAAACAATTAATCCTGTCCTATTTTGAGATATTTATGGTCTACATAAAAGCAAACATCAACACACATAGAAATATTTGTGAATATACATGAGGTGCTGGGCACACTGGTCTCTCTCCACAGCTACACACTATCGCTTTAACATACATTACAGAGAGCCACTGAGGTACCCCTACTTAAATAAAAACTGTGGGTTCCCTACTGTTGCCTCTGATTCTAACCACTATCTGCAAAAGAAAGATGGAGTCACACTATGGACTTCAGAGCTACTCTGTTCATTTTCTCACCTAGCCATTGAGCTAAAATTGTTTAAATCTGTTTGTGAGGACACACATTTACTCCTGTTATACTTCTGCACTTAAAAACAATAGTTGGTTTTATAAAAGAAAAAGTACTACTCAAATTCCATTTGAGAAATTTAAGAAGTCCTTCCTCTCGGCTGCCACATGTGACAATTATAAGTTTCAAGACAGCTAAAACATACAGTGTCCAGCATCTGGAGTACTTTGTCCTGCTCGCAGGCATCTAATCCATCAATGATAACCACCAGCCTTGTCTGATTCTGAGTGAAGCTGTCAATGGTTTTTGCCATCCTGGCCATCAATTCCACTTCACACTTAAGAACCTATGTAAAAGAAAGGACAGAAGCACTGAAGATATGAGAAATTTAAGCACATTTCTTAAAAAGCCTGATAGAAACTCTTCTAATAGGAAGAAAAGAAATCCCAAGTCCTCACTGCCAGTTGTGGTCCCACTTATAACTGCAGTGAGTGCTTCACAATTTAAAAAGTGACTTTACATAAATTAGAGCATTTTACCCTTACAATGAGGTAGCCACAGTCATACCCATTTTAAAAGGACAAACTGGGCTGAGTGACTTATTTTCCAAGATCACATGCTCTGAAAGTCGAAAGACTAGGAATTGAATGCAAATTCAAATGATCTAAACACCACACTACAGTGGGCTCCTGATGGCACATGACGTTGATCAAAGGAAGGGGCTCAGATATTGTATGAAGTCCCTTTTGATTCTAAAAGTATGGTCCTATTTTATATGTTTCAGTGGTTTAATTTGCTTCCTCTACCAGGCTCTAGAGGAGGCTATATTATTAGGCAGGAAACCCATTACTATTAGGTAGGTGATGACCTCTTGAGTAATCTCCTAACACTTAGGAATACCTTATAAAAGTCTATTTTATAAAAACCTGAATTGTTTTAATTTTTCCCACTTCAAACGTACATTCCCACAGGGCAAATCTGGAATAAAACTAAAAACAAATGCAACGCTGTAACATTTACAGAGTCTGCGCCCTAAAGCCCCACCATCAGGATCATGGAAGAGTACTTACGATCAATTACTTTCTAATGATCAGTGAGTGCTTACCTTCATGAATCCTTCACTTTTCAGTTTGTGCAGTTTAGAGGCAGCATTATGGAGGCGTTTCCTTTGAGAATTCAGGAGAGAGTCCAGCACCTGCCACCATGTACGACAGTTCAGCACAAAGGCCAATCCCACTATTGATGCAATTGATATGAGGACAGCATTCACTGTCAGATGTTTTGGGTCAACTCTGAAAATAGCCAGGAGAGTAATTCCAGCAATAATGCAGCCAAAGATAAAAAGGAAGATGACAAAAGATGGCAGGCAACACGTTTTTTTCCATTTCTTTTTGCCTGTAAGACAACAAATGGTTTTACCAATTAGTTACATACCAAGTACCTAGAAGACCCTAATCATGACAGTCACGGCATATGAATTTCTGATGTTTAATCTGTGTTTTCAAGAAGTGCACTGAACATTCATCCCATCCTCATCCCCTACACACAGACACAAAGGAGGAGGAAGGAAGTCCTACCCTGCGTATCTTCAGTCTTAAATACTCGAAAGAGCCTGGTTGCCAAAAAGCCAAACTCTCTCTCACAGGCATCCGAGAGAGTCGCGATCATTTCAGCCATCGATGTTTCTCCACCTACGCTGGACAGCCTGTTGTAATCTGTAAATAAAAACCTTGGGGGAAAAGGGGAATAAAATGTTACTTAGATAGCTAAAGAAAGAAATAATTTCCACATACATCATCTCTGTATCATGTACCCTACATTTTCTTAAGGTCTCTTTTAAAATATTGTCATTAAAGTTCTGAGGAGGAAAAAGAACTTGTAATCAGGTCCCTTCCACTTCAAAACATACATATTTGTGTTAGGAAAAGGCAATAACCAAAGTGAAAAGCATCAGAGTTGTATTGAGTTAATTCTGATGGAAAGCAGTGGGGTGAACCGTGGCGGCAGAGCTGAGGCGCGGCACCGGACACCTGCAGGGCCCTTGGCACAGTGACTGAAAGAGTCGTGCAGGGAAGTGTGTGAGGCACCAATGAAGAGATCAGAAGACTGACAGAATACTACAGTCATTAAGAATTTAAGGCCATTTCAAAACTCAAGTTTTAGAATGTTTTATTTATAGCTTAAACATTAAGTAAGGATTTAGAAATGAGGTTTAGAAAATTCTTTTCAGGTTGTTCTTTGAGATAACTGAATACTTTGTATCCTGCTCCTCTGAGTGGACAGGATTTCTGCACTTGCTCCCTTTCTCCCCTTCCATCCCTAAATTAAATGCTCATCTCAATCCAGTAGAAAAGCACTGCTTTCAAAATACAATCTAGGATCACACTGTACTCTACTGTATGATCTTGATTTATGCCATTTTAATTGTTCTTTTTTTAAAAATACCATCTCATTAAAATAAATTTTCTGTGAAAATATTTCCCTCAATTATTTTATTCTATTCTGTATGTTTTCTTAAATTTTTCATTTTACATTTGTAAATCCTTCTCCTAATACTTAATCATATATACTAATTATGCAAGTCTTTATCTTTATCTCTTACATTCATAGTTTTTTTTTAATGTTTTTTTATTATGTTAGTCACCATACAGTACATCCCTGGTTTTTGATGTAAAGTTCGATGATTCATTAGTTGCGTATAACACCCAGTGCACCATGCAATACCTGCCCTCCTTACTACCCATCACCAGCCTATCCCATTCCCCCCAACCCCCTCCCCTCTGAAGCCCTCAGTTCGTTTCTGAGTCCATAGTCTCTCATGCTTCATTCCCCCTTCTGATTACCCCCCCTTTCTTTATCCCTTTCTTCCCCTACTGATCTTCCTAGTTCTTATGTTCCATAGATGAGAGAAACCATATGATAATTGTCTTTCTCTGCTTGACTTATTTCACTTAGCATTATCTCCTCCAGTGCCATCCATGTTGCAGCAAATGTTGAGAACTCGTTCTTTTGATAGCTGAGTAATATTCCATTGTATATATGGACCACAACTCTTAATCCAGTCATCTGTTGAAGGGCATCTCGGTCTCCTTCCACTATTTAGCTATTGTGGACAATGCTGCTATGAACATTGGGGTGCATATGGCCCTTCTCTCTTCACTATGTCTGTATCTTTGGGGTATACACCAGTAGTGCAATGGCTGGGTCATAGGGTAGCTCAATTTTTAACTTTTAAGGACCTCCACACTGTTTTCCAGAGTGGCTGTACCAACTTGTATTCCCACAACAATGCAGGAGGGATCCCCTTCTCCACATCCTCTCCAGCAATTGTTGTTTCTTGCCTTGTCAATTTTTGCCATTCTAACTGGCGTAAGGTGGTATCTTAGTGTGGTTTTGATTTGAATTTCCCTGATGGCTAATGATTTTGAACATTTTTTCATGTGTCTGTTAGCCATTTGTATGTCATCATTGGAAAAGTGTCTGTTCATATCTTCTGCCCATTTTATGATTTGTTTGTTTCTCGCGTATTGAGTTTGAGAAGTTCTTTGTAGATCTTGGATACCAGTCTTTTACCTGTAGTATCATTTGCAAATATATTCTCCCATTCCGTGGGCTGCCTCTTCATTTTTTTGACTGTTTCCTTGGCTGTGCAGAAGCTTTTTATCTTGATGAAGTCCCACAAGTTCATTTTATCTTTTGTTTCTCTTGCCTTTGGAGATGTGTCATGAAAAAGGTTGCTTTGGCCGATGTCGCAGAGGTTGCTGCCTATGTTCTCCTCTAGGATTTTTACATTCATAGTTTTGATGTTCCATCTGGTTTGGCCTATTTACTTTCATCTTAAGTTACACATTTTATCTTGTAATAATTTTAAAATT